>NW_017619600.1:2636055-2853555 GCF_001879475.1 Ipomoea nil
TGTGTTAATCATCGTTGATGTTGGACTGTGATCCATTCCTTGATTGAGTATGGTTTCATATCTTCGTTGTGATCCGTTGATTGATTCCTGTTGTGGTGTGGTGTGTGTGGCTGTACATGGATTGCACGATTAATGGTATGGGACATTACTCACCAAGGTACGACAGTGGTCCTCGTGGTGGCCATGACGCAATTATGGAGTTTGTGACCTTTGTGTAAGGTTCACGTATTTCTTGGATGGCATGTGTTGCCGTGTGTGTGATCGGTACCCTCGTGTACTATGAATCGGTGGTCTTGTTGGTGGGGGACGACGGTTCCAGGAGGGAAAAGGTTGGACTTGGATGTACAGGGGTCCTGGAGGTAATGGTTGGAACTAGAGATAAGGTTGGGGGTAGCCATAAGGTTGGAACCGGGCATAAGGAAGGCATCTCAATTCATGATGGGTGATGTCACGAAGGCTTGTGTAGCCATTGTGTGTGATTCTCTATTTGTGACATGTGTTGTCACAAAGGCATGTGTTGCCAATGGTTGTGTCCTAATTCTCTTGTGTTATGCATGTCGGGTGTTAATCTACTGTGTGATGGTAGATTTTGCCTTGAGCCGTTATTGTGAGTCGTTATTGCTTCTTGTCGTATTGGGATGTGTTCCCTTATCTTTATTGTGAGTGCATAGAGTCTTGTGTTGATCTCTATCTTGGCTTTTGAAATTGATATATACTATATCCCGTTTCGCAAATGATTTTGTATACATAATGACTATCTACATATGATATTTCACATGTATTGGTGGGTTACCAGCATCATTCGCTGACCGGGAGTCGTCCCATATATATATCTGTGTTTCTTTCAGGTGCTGATTAGATGAGGGCGCGGTCTAGAAGCTGTTAGAATAGATCCCCTTTTCTTTATGATGATTTGGGCCTGCGTGCCTTTGGTTAGACTTTAGACATTATGTCGTTAACTTCATTGTTGGGATTGATAGATTATGTTGCAGATGTATGTTTACGCCTGTGCGTTCACCATTGTGTGAGCGTGGCATGACACTCTACGTTTTCCATCTATTTCATATCTAGTCTTCCGCTGTGTATGTTTTATGGTTAGTTTATCTGCATGTTTAAGGTTTAATTTGGTATGGAAACCGGAGGTGTTACAATTGGTATCAGAGCCTAGGTTTGAGCCTAGGATGGTAGAGTCTAGACTTCTAAGTGGCTAAGTGTGGTTTGAGACCTTAAGGTGACCATAAGAATCTAAGTGTTTAGACTTAGGATTTCTTAGGATGCGTGGTGAGCTGAGCGTTGTTTATAGTTGTTTGCTTGTTTGTTGTCTTGTTGGTAACCGTGTTGTTTTTGTAGAAGCTTTGCGATGCCTCCTCACCAGCGTATCGTGTCGTTCGAAGATGTGGGTGATTCGACCAAGAGACCCAGAACAACAGGAGTTCGTAACACTCCTAGTGTGGTCGAGCAGTGGATTCGAAGTGGCACGTCCACTCGGATAAGCCCCAGCGCAGCTACCCTGCCATCGTCTCGTGATCTAAGACGGAGTAATGGGTTGGGAACCCAGAGTTTGCCAGAAGAGTCGACACAAGAGATGATCCTCATCCTAAGCGAGGCTCGAGCGATGGACAGTGATGTAGTGATCGGGACATTTCTGGTGCATGCCGTCCCAGTAGTAATCTTGTTCGATTCCGGGGCGTCAAACTTGTTCATATCCCCGGGACTCGTGAAGAAGTTAGGTTTAACCGAAGGCGTCGGGATGAAGTTAAGCGTCAAAGTGGCATCCGGAGAAGCTGAAACCTGCGACCGTCTCTTCAAAGACGTTAAGATAGCCATCAGCGGATAAGAGTTTTCCAGTAATCTAATACAGTTCGGCCTGGACGGGGTGGATGTTGTCCTGGGTATGGACTGGCTAGGGCGGTTCAGAGCTCAGATCTTGTGTGGTGAGCAGAAAGTGGTTTTGAGAGGGCCAAGTGGGAAGAGGGTGTCGTACCGAGGATCAACAGACGAGCCGGGAATCAAGTTAGTGTCCATGATGAAGATGAAAAAGTACGAGGAGAGAGGCCACGAGATCTTCTTATGTTCAGTTGAAAACCTTAAGGCAAAAAGAGATGCGGCTCAGACCATACCTGTTGTATGTGAGTTCCTTGATGTCTTCCCCGAGGAGATTCCGGGAATGCCTCCTCCGAGAGAAGTTGAATTCTCAGTGGATCTTGTACCTGGTACAACGCCTATATCTAAAGCTCCCTATCATTTAGCGCCCAAGGAGATGCAGGAGTTGAAGACTCAGTTGCAAGAGTTGTTAGACAAAGGCTACATCCGGCCGAGTACGTCACCGTGGGGAGCGCCGGTTCTTTTTGTAAAGAAGAAAGATGGGAGCATGAGGTTGTGCATCGACTACCGCGAGCTGAACCAAGTCACAATCAAGAACAAGTATCCCCTACCGCGGATCGACGACTTGTTTGATCAACTCCGAGGCGCCGGGGTGTTCTCCAAGATTGACCTAAGATCAGGTTACCATCAGTTGAAAGTGGTAGACCAGGACATACCTAAGACGGCGTTCCGAACTCGCTACGACCACTACGAGTTCACAGTGATGCCGTTCGGGTTAACCAATGCACCAGTGATGTTCATGGATCTAATGAATCGAGTGTTCAAGCCTCATCTCGACGACTTCGTGATCATGTTCATCGACGACATCCATGTGTATTCTCGGGATAAAGAAGAGCACGTTGAGCATCTACGGACAGTACTCCAGATTCTGAGGGAAAAGCAGTTGTATGCCAAGCTTTCGAAATGTGAGTTCTGGAAGGATAGTGTGGCATTCTTGGGTCATGTGATAGACAGCAGAGGTATATCGGTGGATCCAGATAAGATTCGGGCGGTAAAGGAGTGGACCGTACCGACAACTGTGGCGGAAGTAAGAAGCTTCCTTGGGTTAGCAGGGTACTACCGAAGGATTGTGTTGGATTTCGCTAAGGTGGCTCAACTGTTGACAAAGCTTTTAAAGAAGGACATGTCTTTCCTATGGAATCAAGCTTGCGAGTTAGCTTTCCGGGAGTTGAAAGAGAGACTCAGGACCGCACCAGTGCTGATCTTACCATCTGGGACAGAGGGGTTCGAGGTATACAGCGATGCATCCAAGAAAGGACTAGGTTGTGTGCTGATGCAAAATGGGAGAGTGATAGCTTATGCTTCGCGACAGCTTAAGGTGCATGAAGAGAACTACCCCACGCATGATTTAGAGTTGGCAGCCGTAGTTTTCGCCTTGAAGATTTGGAGGCATTATCTGTACGGTGTGAGTTGTAAGATCTTTACGGGCCACAAGAGCCTCAATTATATCTTCACACAGAAGGATCTCAACATGCGTCAAAGACGGTGGTTAGAACTCATCAAAGACTACGAGTTGGACATACAGTATCACGAAGGGAAAGCAAATGTCGTGGCAGACGCTCTAAGAAGGAAGACCAAACATGCCGTTAGTTCCATTTGGGTAGTGGCTGACGAGCTTTGCAAGGAATTCCAAAGGATGAACCTAGAAGTGGTGGAACAAGGCGAAGTCGAGTCGGAAGCCCGTCTTTTCAACCTAAGGGTCGTACCTACGCTTTTGGAGGAGATCAAAGGAGAACAATTGAAGGATGCTAACTTAATGAGGGTAAGAGATGACCTAACCAAAGGAAGAGGGGGACCGTTTGAGTTGTCCACGGACGGAGAGTTGAGGTACGAGGGCCGTCTATGTGTACCTACCTCATGTGATCGGTTGAAGCGTCGGATTTTGGAAGAAGACCATAATACACCTTACTCGGTACATCCTGGAGGCGACATATTGTACAAAGATGTGAAGAAGCTTTTTTTGGTGGCTCAACATGAAGAAGGAGGTAGCGGAGTTCGTGGGCAGATGCTTGAATTGTCAGAAGGTGAAAGCGGAGCGTTGTAGGGTCAAAGGCTTAGTACAGCCGTTGGAGGTTCCAAAAGGAAAATGGGACTCCATATCTATGGACTTCGTGGGAGGCTTACCAGTGACCCGCTCCAGTAAGGACAAAATCTGGGTAATAGTGGATCGCTTTGTGATACCCCAATTATTTGAGTATTATAATTTGTTATAAATAAACTGTTTAAAAAAAATTACTACTATTATGTTATGGTTATTAATATTCCTAAACCCATAATACTTATATGATAATAATAAATTAATTTTTAAATCCTAAAACTAATATGTTTATATTATATTAAATAAATTTAACTTAAGTTATAGTATGTATATGTGATTCTCCAGTACGTTAGATATATATATATATATATAGGATTATATTCATGTGAAAACACATCTTAAGATACAAACGTGAGGACAATATGGGGCCGTTGGATGTTTAGATTGGATGGTCCAGATCAGTTTTAAGGTTTAGTGCGTGAGATTGTTGTTTTTATGTTAAGATGGGTGATTTTATGTGTTAGGGGTTAATATTGGTATTTTGCTTATTGTGGAGTCGTAGTCCAGTTAGACCACAATTCATCTTCTCCCACGCGCATCGAAGTTCTCTCTGCATCCTCGACATTCCGTTTCTCGCTCTCATCGCGTGCGTTGGCGACACTTCCGAGCTTCGCGTCGTTCTTGCAGATTCATCCCTCGCTTTTCACTTGCTCATTGAGATGGTCGGCTGTGGGGACCACGGCACATCGAAGAGGCGGGGACCACCACTGGCTGGTGCCGGTCGAGGTATTTCTTTTCTTTTTTTTTTTCTTTTTTCTTTTTTTTTTTTTTTTGTTTTTTTTGCCTTCTGCTTCGATTTTTGTTTGTTTTTTTTTTGTTTTGTTTTTGTGTGTGTTTTCTTCTTGTTTTTATGTATCTTTTGGGATTTGTGGGGTGTTCAAGCGATTTGTGGCCTGATTGATGCCGTATTTGGGTGCTAGGGTTTCGGGTTTTGGGCGTTTTTGGGGCAGTTGTTGGGTTTGTTCAATTTCATTGTTATTTTTAGTATTATGCATAGATTATGTTACTTTGTTTTGGTTGTTTTTAATTTTGATGTATGTATAATGCTAGGTTGTTTCGTAGTTGCAGTTGAATTTGTGTATTGTTTGCGTTTCTTTTTGCATAATCTGGTGAGGGGGTATTGTTTCTCTGTTTGGTTTTCTTTCTTTTTGTGTGATTTTTTTTTTTTTTTAGTTAAAAAATATGCATTCTGCCGTGTTGCTTTGGGGTGTTGGGGGGTTGTTTTTGGTGATAATTTTGGTTGTTTTTGGCTTCTCTTTTAATCTTCATTATGTTAGTTTGCTTTGTGGGTTTTTATTTTTGATGCATGTATAATGCTAGGTTGTTTCCAAGTTACATTTGAATTTTTGTAGTTGAGTTTTGTTTTGCAAAATCTGGAGTAGGGGGAATTTTTTGTCTGTTTTGTTTTCGTTCTATTTGTGTGTTCTTTTAGTCAAAAAATCTGCATTATGCCGTGGTGCTTTGGTGGTTCATTGTGTGTGCAACGGTGTGTTAGCTGGAGGGTTTTTTTTTTTTTTTTTTTTTTTTTTTTTTTTTTTTTTTTTGGGTTTTCTACAGCAAATTTATTGGTTTTCTACAGAAAATTTATGACAATTAATATAAAGTCAAGATCAGATAACATAGTCAGAAATTGTTGGCCAAATACAAAGAGCTCAATGAATAATATAGCAATAGCTTAGTATAGTCTACTAGTTGACTTTTTTTGTGTTATAAGATGCTGCATTGGATGACTAAAACATATAATAGTACAAAGAGATTAATTAACAGTGGGTTGCTTGAGTGTACTACTTGGTTTTTCTATGTTGTAAGATAATGTTACATTGGTTGACTACAAAGATAAATAAGATGACAACCTTAGCTTTCAATGTCAAATTTGGTGTACAAGGTGGTAGTGTTTGATGGGATTATGGAAGAAGAAAATGATATAAGGAGCATTTGTATTTATCATTAAAAGACTAAAAGATAGTAAATTGTATTAACTAATAGTTAATAATAGATTGTTTTAAAAAATAGTTAATAATAGATTCTTCTTTAAAATAGTTAATAATAGATTGAGTTTTATTATTCTTATTAAGCATGCATTCAGGTCTGTAAATTTAATGATGTGATTTTTTTAGTTACCTTTAACATGAAGTTTAATTTATTTGCAATAACAAGTCAGATTAGATTAATCGTAATTTTTTATTTCTAAATTCAAATGTTTAATTGGAGTTTTTTTTTTTTTTTTTGGCAAGCTCGAACACCTAATTGTACTTTGTTGAATAATATTATTCTTTCATTTTCCAGGTAAGAAGGTTATGGTGGTGCAATGTGCTCCTGGTGGTGCTCCTGGTAAGAGACGTTTCTCTATGTTGGTCGTCTCTACGTTGGTGTCTTGTATGTCCAATGGATATGCGAATCAGATGTACTTCGATTGTTTCGATGATGTTTCGTGTATCCATGAGTTGAATTGGTGCAAGCTTCTTTTGGATTCGTTGGTGGAGACACATGATGCTTGGAGATCTGGTCATCTGCCTTCTGTTTAGTCATGTGTTTTATTTAGGCAGTTCTGATTGGTGTTTTGGTGTAATGTGCACGTGTATATTGCTAACTGTGCACATTTTATTTTTTGGTAGCATTACTTTTGTGCATATTGATACGTGCGTTTATGTGCGCCTCATCGTGCCACGATTTTTTTTTTTTTTTTTTTTTTTATGTTGCTGTGACCGGTCGCAATCCGTGGTTAAGTTATGTTAGCACGTTTTTGTACATGTGGTTTGGTTTTTGGGATTGTTTTTTTTTTTTTTTTTTTTTTTTCAATGAGTTTCTTGTTGTTGGTTTGGTTTTGTTTTTCCGTGTTTGTTTTGGTACTATATGTCCTTGCCTGTGCGCACAGACGCTTGGTAGGTTGCATGTTCACAAATTCCGGACACATATTCACGTGGTGATGTTGTGATTTTCGTTGGTACATGTGTGCGCGTTCATATATCCTTCGTGTGCGTGGGGTAGTATTTCGTTCGTCCATTATGTATCCAGTGGTAGTAATAATAATTCCAAAAGGTGCGTTTGTGTGCACGGTGTGCCCGTGGTCTGTGCGCGTCGTATAATGCATGGTTCCTTTGGCTAACTAAGAGTACTTGACAGGTTACTTCAAAGAAATTCTTAAATACATTTAGTAAATGAAAGCTGGAAACCATTGTGCACTGTTGTTGACATGATCTTATTGTAAACCATTGGTCAGAAGTTTCGCACATATATTCACGTGGCGTTGGTGTGTTATTGGCTGTTAGATGTGTGCGCATTCATATTACCCCGTGTGCGTGGCTTTAATGTTCGTTTATTGTGAATTTAAGGGTAGTAATAATTATTCCACACGTTCCGTTGGTGTGCACGTTCTAGTCATGGAGTGTGCCCAACTGTATTATATTGCCAATCCCCCTCCCTTGACAATGGTGCTACCAACTACAGAAATAAATAAATAAATCAGGGTGTTTTGCCCAATTGTAACTACTAAAACGTCTTCTTCAAATAAATTTTAAAATACTGTTCATAAATGAAAAATAACAACCATTGATCCGTGTTTTTGAAATAAACTTATTCTAAACTTCGCCTGGTGCAAGTCTGTCTGGACATGTGCGACTGTTGTGGCCTGGGATGTCGCATATATTGCAGGTCCTCTGTTTTGTTGGGTGTTTCTTTGCGGTGGCTTTCTCTCTGTTGCCAAAAATGTCTTGTGTCCGATGTCGAGTTGTCTGTTTATTTTTAAAAATGCTCTTCCCTCATTTGAGCATAGACAGTGTGTATGTCGTAGCTCGATTGCATGTACTTTATATTCGCCGGTGTCGGACTTTGTCATTGCCATACGCGCCTTACAGCCTACCCTGTTTGACACTCTCCTTCGTCTCTTTCTTTTGTTGGAATTATTTTTTGATTCCGTCGTTTCGGCCGTGTACCCCTCTCGTGAACACAACCTGCTCGGTTTCTACGTTTAGTTCCGTGTCTTACATCAAAGCCTACCTCCTTAGCGTATTCTAGGTAGAAATCAATCCCGTCGTCTACTGTTTTGAATCGTTGTCCTTCGAATGGTGTTTTCTCTTTATCAGTTGTAGGTTGCCAGTATTTTGCTCCATCCTCGGTTAATTCCATAACACATTGGTTCCAAGTGTCTTCGCAATGGTCTTCACCTATTCACCACAACAAATACAAATTAGTGGTGAGTTCAATTTCAAAATAGTCGTGTCCCTGATGGTTTCTGCATGCAGGTTGGAGGTCGGCAGTGTGTGCAAGGTTCACTATATCCGTGTGCACAGTTTGCGTTACAGTTGTGTTCACTGATAAATACCGTTGCTTGGTTCTCACAGTTCGTGCATGTCAGTGTTCGGTGTGTGCATTATCACCATTACAGATTTATTGAACTTTGCATTACATGCGTGACCTATCATGACTGATTCTAGACCTACAGGGATTACGAACGGTGTGCACCACGCGTTCATATGTGTGCTTGCGGTCGTAATGCCATACTGGTAATTCACATTTTTTTCCTCCGACACCATTGTCGGCGTCTCAAATTGATCCATACGGATTTATGCGGTTTTGACGACCAGACACATTACATTACCCAATTCAATATCGCCGTGTTCGCCCTACATTAATCCCGACTCGTATGTGTAATCAGTATTACTCGTGTGTAATTCATCACCCATTAGCCGTACACTATTACAATGAAGGTGGGAAGATTACTTGGTAGTGTTGGCGTTGTATACTCCATGTTTGCATCCAGTAGTTCTTGCCGCCGTGGTTGACCGGAGTTGGTTTGGGGAGGTTGCCGAGGATGCCAATTGCGTAGGGAAGGGTGGGGTTTGGA
This sequence comes from Ipomoea nil, assembly GCF_001879475.1. Lineage (NCBI taxonomy): Eukaryota > Viridiplantae > Streptophyta > Magnoliopsida > Solanales > Convolvulaceae > Ipomoea > Ipomoea nil. The sequence continues at coordinate 2,644,881 of NW_017619600.1, forward strand.
AGTTTTGATTTGGTTGAATCATACTGTAATTAGAGTCCTTTAACTTAGGTATATTAATATCACAATTTCAGTCGTACCTTAATTAGGCCTTCAATGCAATTGTCTTTACTACCCTTTTATTAATTGATACGTTTCCAGCATATGCTATTCACAATTCAATCTCATCCATTAATCTAATCTAATCTTATGGCTCATATTAGTCCGCATGTTTGTATTTTAAGGGGGTTTGCATGTGAATGGCTCCCTATATATATATATATATATATATATATATATATATATATATATATATATATATATATATATATATATATATGTTAGTTTATTAGATTAATGTTAGTTTATTAGATTAAGTTTGAGATATATATGTCTAGTCAGGATGTAATTCTATGATATTAGTTACCTAAACCTTTTTAAATTCACTCTCTAATTCTTAACACACGCTGCTACTGGAATCAAAAGAAATACAAAAACAAACCCTAGTATATACGACACCTTCCCCTCTTAAATCATCATCTTCGCAGTCGACACTCTCATTCTTTTCATTCCCAGTTTCGGCTTCGACACAAGAGAACTCCTGGGTGTCAATTTTTCTTCCATCTAGTGTCATCTATTCAAGGAGAGTTTGCAGAGGAGCAAACGTAGGACTCGGGTCAAGTGTGTGATTTGTTTTACGTATCCAGGTAAGTGCTTATGTCTATCAAAAATTACTTTTACTCTGTAAAAATATATATATATACTTCGTGATTTTGTGGGCATATGTGATATGGTATTTTGTGGTGATTGAAAAGGATAACTTTTACACAATTTGATCATTGCATGAGAAAATTCTGACTGGCGCAGCTGGAAAGAAAAATTCGTGAAAATTGTTTCCTAAATTTTTTTTTGCTTGAATTTTTTTATGGAGAATCTAGACTTGTTATATTTGATGTTTATAAAAAGTTTTAGTTAAAAATATGTTTCGGTTTTTCCAAAATAATTTCATAAAGTTTAGGCAGTCTGGTGCTGTGTTGAGAAGAATTTTGGTAAAAATACTTCTAGGCCTTAGATTGGCTTGAAACTTTTTGTGTGTATTCTAGACTCTTTATACTACTTATCTGGAAATTTTCATATGAAAATGTGTTACCGATTTTTCCCAGTAAATTCTGCAATTCAGGTCATAGTTTCTGAAAATTTTTGACAGTTTCTTATTTGAGATATTGAGAAGTTGCTTGCTTGTGAAATATCATTACTCTTGTTTTTTATAAATGTGGTGAATAAAAAGGTTTTTTTTTTACTCATATATTATCCAACTATGATTCTGGATTTACCAAATTTGTTGAGGAGTGAACAGTTGAAATATACTGATTCACTAGGGAGCCTAAAAACTCTCTGTTAATTGAGGAGTGAGCAGTAGAAACATATCCTGTCTCACTAGGACTTTTAGTCCTGTTGTTTTGAGGAGTGGTTAGCGGAGTCTACCACTAGGGTATTTACCCTGTTGAGTAGTAGTCAGTAGAAACGTATCCTGGCTACTAGGACTAGTTACTACCCGTTGGGCTTGGAAACCCATTGGGGGTGTGCACACTTAAGGTATTAGTTCTGTTCTACTTAAATGGGATTTTTGTGTAGTGTTCAGTATAGTGAGTACTGTTCACTAGGGCTTATCAAATAAGACCCTGCCCATTATTTGGTTGGTTTAAATGGGATTTTTGCGTAGTGTTCAGTGGAGTGATCACTGTTCACTAGGGCTTAAGTAATTAAGACCCTGCCCATTATTTGGTTTGATATTCATCTATACTTCCTAAAAATGATTTCTTTTGGAAAAGTGTAATTTGGAAAAGAGTTGATTTGAAATCTTAGGTTGAGAAAATTCTATGTGGATTGTGATGTGGAGTAAATGTTATGTTGAAGTTGAGAGAAGTTAAGCCTTGTGGCTAATTATTTTTGAATGTGAATATATACTGTATTAAATCCATTTTACAGGGTGGAGTAAACCTTACTTAGCAATGTTTTGCTAATTTTATTGTTTCGTGTTTCTCCTGTTTGTGATTTGTGCAGGTGAATGAATAAGTTGTTGGCTGAGAGCGCGCCTTAGAACGTAGTAGCTGTTTTATTTATGATGTTTTGGAGTTATTGATTCATATTGTATTTCTTTAGTTTTTGGATTAAGTTGTGATTGAATGGTATGGTTTAGAGCCTTACATCTAGTCAGTGTTAGATTAGATGTGGCGGTTTCACCCTCATTTATTATTAAGGACTTAAAGCTATTTTGTAAGTTGAATTATTAATTAGTTTCTAAATGGTGGTATGCGTACTTCAGGAATTCTATTCATGGCAGTTTCTGTTATAGTAGCCTATTTATAGCATGTGTTGAGAATTAAATTTGGGGGTGTTACAAGTTGGTATCAGAGCCTAGGTTAAGCCATGACAAACTAGAGTTTAGGTTATGGAAACTGTGCTATAAAAGTGTAGGTTACGAGCCTTTATAAATAAGAAACTAAGTTGGAAAGTTTAAGATGTGAACTCTTGAGTATAGGAAGTAGGATTGACTAAGGACCTAAAATAAATAAATAAATAAATAATAAATAAATAAAGTGAAGGGGTATTCAAGCTAAATGTTAGAGCCCTAAGATTTTAAGATTTTCCTAGGTGATAGGGTAAATCAAAATGAAGAGACCTAGGAAACTGCGGTGAGAATGTGAGTTTCACTATATTTGTCTTTCTAATTGGAAATGTATGGCCAGAATTAATTGTGTTTTGATTGGTATCCGCATGTGAAAAGAGGGTATTCTTTGAAGATATGACTCCTTGACGGAATGTGGTATAAGTCTTCAATGTTTTTGTGACTGTGTTAATTTGGAAATCTACTTATCGTTAGTATGAGAATTTTAAAAAAACAAAACAGTGGCTATTGCACCCTGGAAGTGTGCATCTTTCTGGTGAGTCTTTGGTTGCTAGACAAGTGGTTATTTTTTTTTTTTTTTGATTTATTAAAGATATGAGCAAGAATTAGAAGAAACTTGAAAAATTTGTGTATACTTTGCTCCTATGTGCCTATTTGCATCTGAAATTTTAGGGTAAGAAATACCCTTAGATGAGTGTTAGTGACAAGAATGTCTATTATTGTCCAGAGAGTCACTATGCCGCCCAGAAGGGACGTTGAGAACTAAGGTTCCCAAGGAAATAATGCCCCTACTAATGCTCAGCTAGCCGAGGGATTGCAACAGCTGACTCAGTTGACCCAAGTCTTGGGAAATGCATTGCTTAACAATCAAAATGGGAACGATGTGGCTAAACGAGTGGCAGCACGCCATCCTCCAAACTTCTTGGGGCAAGAGGATCCTGTCATCATGGAAGGCTGGATCCGCACATTTGATAAGTTGTTTGATGCCATAAATTGCCCAATGGAACAAAGAGTGGACACGGCTACATTTTACCTTCAGAAGGAGGCTGATAATTGGTGGGCTAGTGTTGGACTAGTACTACGTGAACAACCCGACTTTGGTTGGGAGAATTTCAAGGAGCAAATGAGAGAAAGGTTCTACCCAACACATGTCAAGATGGCTAAATATGATGAATTCCTGCATCTTAGACAGGGAAACATGACGGTGCAAGAATATTATGCTGAATTCTTGGAACTAGCACAATTTGCACCTGCTCTAGTTCCAGATGAGCCTAGTAAGGCTGAGAAATTTGTTAATGGATTAAATTTTGAGACACGGAAGATTTTATCTGCGATGACATTCCCTACCCTGTTCGCGGCGTATAACAGTGCAGCCAAGCATTATCGGGTGCAACAGATTCAGAAAGACGCGATTGGGAGGAACAAAAGGAAGATAGACGAAGATGTCCAGCAAGAGAACATGCGACCTAAGTTTAACCCTGTGGAGCCACACCAGAATTTTCAAAGGAATGGTAATAATAACAATAATGGGAGGAATCGATAAAGCCAAGGCTAGGGGTTTGTAAGAAGGAATCAAATGGGGGACCGACACTTTAATTGTAAGATATGCAAGAGGGACCACCCTGGAACAGATTGTCAGGGAAATTTGGTGAAATGTTATAATTGCAACAAGATGGGACACAGAGCCTATGAATGTTATGCTAAGAAGAATGGAGATACTCAAAATCAGTGGCAGAACATGAATAGAAGTAACCAAAATGGGAATAGAACCGGCAATCCTGGAAACAGAAGTGGAAATGGTAATGGAAATCACAATAACGGCTACAAGAATGGGAACGGCAACAACTATAACCAGAATAGAAATGGTGGGAACGGCAACAACTATAACCAGAATAGAAATGGTGGGAACGGCAACAACTATAACCAGAATAGAAATGGTGGCAACGGGCAAGGACGGATCCTTGTTATGAACAGAGCCCAAGCAAAAGCAAATGATGTGGTTTCAGGTATATTCTTAGTGAATTCTATACCTGCGTATGTATTGTTTGACTCAGGTGCGTCAAATTCATTTATATCTTCAACTTTTGTTAACAAACTGGGGATAGAGCCTACCTCTAAAATAAAGATAAATGTAAAGATAGCATCGGGTAGAGTGATGACTTGTGAGGATATGTATGAAAACCTGTCAATTGTTATTTTCGAAACCAACTTTCCTGGGGACTTAATACAGTTTGAATTGGAGGATATAGATGTGGTGTTAGGAATGGATTGGTTAGGCAAGTTTAAGGCCAAAATCATATGCGATGAACAAAAGGTGATTTTAAGAGGCACCAATGGGAAACGGGTGTCATACAAGAGAACTACAAGCAAACCAGAGGCGAAATTGGTGACCATGCAGCGGATGAAGAAGTATGTGGGAAAAGGCCATGAAGCTTATTGGTGTATGATCAAAGATTTGAACATAGAGGAGGAGGCGATCAACAAAATTCCAGTGGTAAGAGAATTCCCAGATATATTTCCGGAAGAGATTCCCGGGATACCGCCTGACCGAGAGGTGGAATTCTCGATCGATTTGGTACCAGGAACCGAACCAATTTCGAAGACACCATATAGAATGGCACCCAAAGAGATGCAAGAACTGAAGGAGCAGATACAGGAATTATTGGACAAAGGCTACATAAGGCATACTGTTTCGCCATGGGGTGCTCCAGTTTTATTTGTAAAGAAAAAGGATGGTGGACTAAGATTGTGTATCGATTATAGAGAATTAAACCAAGTAACCATCAAGAATAAATATCCTTTACCTCGCATTGATGATTTGTTTGATCAGCTGAAAGGAGCAGGGACTTTGAAGCAGGAAGATATATACTTAGGAGACTCTAGCTTTAAAACCAGGAATAGACTCGACAGGTAGGGATAAGCACATTAAACAATGATAATCAGTTATATAGAGACAATATCATAATGAACACGTTTCTAAGGTCACAGTTCACTTTCAAATCATTCACATCCATATTCAATCAACATTCATGTCACACAAGCACACTTTGGTGGCGCCACGGGACCAATCGCATGCCCCGAACATGAGGGTTAGTGCATATAGTACTAACACGGCCCCGCAGTACCCTACCTCATACCGCAGCATGAAGGAGTTGACTGCAGCCAATTGTATAGACCGTCGATAGTTTCAACGTCGGATCACAGCCCTATACACCGCCTGATCACTCATTCGGTGGACTATGGCCTTCCTCAGGCTAGTGGCCCTACACACCGCCTAGCGCGTCCAGTCGGTGGACCATAGCACACGAGGCCCATGTGGACCGCAGCCCAAGAAGTGAGTCACTGACCGAAGCCAGGAGAATGAACCGCAGCTCATGAGTAACCAACTTGACCGCAACCAAGATAACGAACCGCAGCTCGTGTATAACCAATTTGATCGCAACCAAATTGGGGTATCATGCTCACATAACACATAGCAACACATATTAGCACATTGGGAAGGGGGAAAGCGTATAAATAAACTTATCCGTGATTATCCAAATACTAAGAATAGTCCTAATGGGTTCATGCATCTTCTTCCTAGGTCAATGGGTTACCGATTCAACTAGCATGCAATACACAAGACCCTTTATCCTACGAATGGTACCCGAAACATCAAACTAGACTCATGCACGACAAACGGAGTCCGTTGGGACACCACGGGGGTTGGGGAACATCAAACGGGGAAGCCAAAGTTCCAAAGTGGGCAAATTCCAGCGAGTGGCTGGCGGGTGGAGGATCACCCGCCGGCTGCTCACAGGCGACGAGCCTCCGGGTAGCTGGTGCCCGGCGGGCAGACGTCTGCCCGCCGGCTACCCGCTGCCGGTGGCGTCAAAGTTGGGCAGCGGGTCCCCCTACCCCCACCTACCCCCCCCCCCACTGACTCTTTTCCAAAATATACATCCCGGGATCCTCCGTGGAACCCGAAACCATGCTTAGATACTTTTAAACGCAATTGATGACACCACGTAGACAATTAACGGATCAAAAGCAAGAATCACATAGAACACATCCTAACATTACTTCTAAACATAATCAACACCCGAACATGTGAATTCCCACCCAAATATGCCAAGAAAATCCCAATACGAAATTCATGATTCAACCTAGGGCTCTAATCATATTTAAATCACAAAATCATGCCTTATCTTTAAAAATCAAGAACATCAAGATTTATCAAGAACATCACACCATTATCAAGATCTTCTTATCATCATCAAGATCATCAAGATCACACATAAAATCATCTCAACAATTATCAAGATCATATCGCAATTATCATAGAAGATTTCATCAAGACACAAGTATAGAATAAGGAGCCAAAGAAGAAGATTATAGCAAGAAAAATAGGTTTTGTTGAGACATGGGTTTCCTCTTAGCCTTAATTAAATTCCTTGGCTATGAAGGGTCTTTCTTTAAGATCTGTTCTTTCTTGATTTCTCCTATGGGAATTCTTGGGAATTCTTGTGTGGTGAAAGTTATTGTGGTGTGGATTCTAGGTGTCTCCTAAGTCCCTATTTATATATCTAAGAGTCCCAATTAGGGTCTAAATGGTGTGGGTTTGCTAATTCTAATCCTTATAGGACTAAGGGATTGGTTTTAGGGATAAAGGTCCATGGACTATGGTGGACCCCTTTTTAGTTAATTAATGGATTTTAATTCTCTTTTTAGGGTAAGTAGTTAAATAATTAGTTTGGGTTAGAGGTCGTAACACGGGGTGTTACACTCTCCCCCCCTTACAAGAGGCTTCGTCCCCGAAGCCGGTGCGTGGATCTATTCTTTCACCCCTGGACGTCACGTATTTTGGCCTCTTGGTTAGGAAATGTAGCTCCACGTGTTGTCTTTGCTGGGGTAGATTGGATTTATGGTGAGGTGGTGGTTGGAATGTTCGGGTTTACCTTGGTTTCCTGCTCCTGAGCTGGATGCCCCGCGAGTGCGAAATATCGTCTCGATTGCTGCCACCCTCTGGTCTAGTGCACACGTCGCGTGGATTAGGGACGAGAACCCTTCGTCCATGATTTGGTTTTTCCGGGTGAGCTGCGCGAGGATGCACTCGTTGATGGATTCTTCATTTCGGCCCCCTGGGTTTCCCCTTTCTTGTGCGGGCGCCAGTGGGTTAGGTTCGCTATCCTCCTATTGTTCCTCATTTCCTCCTAGTCCCTCACATTCTTGCATACCCGTTTTAGCTTTTTGTTGGAGATATCCAGTTGATCGACCAATTCCCTTTGTTCCTCTTCGGGTTTAAGACAAACCTCCTCGAGGGTGATGTATTGTCCCCCTTCGGTGTAGTAGATGTCATTGTGGTGGAGGTTCTGGGCATTGGAAACCATACCGCTTACGGGCTTGATCTCTGTGTGGCTCAGGTCCACTCCCTTCTTCTCCATGATCCAACTTAGGATCATCCCGTAAGGTAGACTAAGCCGGTTGTTAGTCTTGCAAAACTCCATGTGTTTCAACACAAGGGCTGGTAGATTGAACTTGATTTTGTGCTTTAGGAAGTAGGCAAAGGTACACTCCAGGCTTCCCACATCCTTGCTCTTGTTGTTCGTAGGCAACAGGCTATCAGTTACAATCATGACTAGTATCTTTTGTTCAGCGATTAGCCATTTCTTGTTAGGTCGGGTGGCCGAGGTGAAGCCTTTTTCCTTTCCTAGTAGGTACCCAAGGTAGTCCATATACCCCGTGCCTTGGGTACCGATCCACCCCTTCCGGTCGTAGTCCGACACACCCGTGGTGGTCAGTTTTAGGAGTTTGGCCAAGCGACCTTCGGAGAGTACTATCTCCTTGCCCCGGACTTTAGCGGTGATTTCCAATTTGTCACCCCGCTTGACAGCTGCCAAGTGGTGGTAGAATTCTTTCACCAATTCGGGGTATGTGTCTCCCTTGATTGTGAAATAAGTATCTAGGAGTCCTTGAAATTTAAGCATATCGACCAACTCCCGAGAGAATTGGTCGGGTTCGAGAACTTTACCTCCGATTACTGTGTAATCGGCGTTGTTCCATTCTGGGGTATGGATTCCAACGGGCATTTTCGGTATTTTGAAATCCCTCGAGGTGGTGATATTTTTCCGGTGAGGCTCCGGCGAACTTCCGGCGGGATTCCGGCGACGAGGCTTTTCCGAAGGCAAAAGGGCGGCGGCGTGGAGTGGGGAGAGAGAAGGAGAGAGAGAGAGGGTGAGGGAGTGTGGAGGAAGAAGAAGGGTTTTTGATTTGGGGATTTTGTGGGTTTTAGGGGTTTGTAGGGGTTTAAGAAGGGAGTGTTCCCTTAAGGTTTGAAGAAACACTCATGGCTTAGTGGTTAGGGATTTGGGCTTATAAGTGGGAGGTTTAGGGTTCAATCCCCCTTGGTGACATTTAGTTTTCTTTGTTGTGCTTCTTGGCTTTTTCGTTCTTTTGTCTTCTAGTGGTAGAAGATTTGGTGGGTCCTTCTTTTTTATTGATGCAGTTTTTTTTTTTTTTATTTTTTTTCTTTTTGGGTAGTCTAGTCCTTTTTCTTTATGCTTAATTATCTTGATTTTTCTTCTTTATTCATGATAATTCCGAAGTAGCTAATCTAAACAAGTAATTCTACTACGAGGGTGATTACAGGGGATTTGCTAGTTACCCTAAGCAGAACTCGTCTCCTTGGTTTTCTTCTGGTTGGTTTGTGGGATCTTCGTCTCCTGGGGCCATGTTTTCTACGTCGAGGTTGCCCTCGTTCTTGAGTTTGGCTTGTGTGCGGCTCATGATGAACACCTTTCCGGGGGCACCGTAATTCCCTTGATTGTTTGTGCCTCCGCGTTGGCCCATGACTGTAGGGCAGGAGTTCGAGGGTTGAGTGCACTAGAAGGACTTGTGTCCTTCTCCTCCGCAGTTGAAGCATCTCCAGGGAATTCCCATGCAATCCTTGCCCTTATGGTCTTTGTTGCATCTTTGGCAAGGGAAACTCCTTGTATTAGCTTCGTTGTTTCCTAGGGGTGGCCTCTGGCCAGCTGGATTGCTTGGCCTTGTGTTAATGTCATTTCTTGTTCTTTTCATAGGTGGTGCTCCACCTCCTGTGTTCCTTTTTTGAATCTGTTCCTGAACCCCATGTTGTAGTAGTTGGATTCGATAGAGATTGGCGGCACTGGAGTAAGCCTCGTTGAGGGTCCGGGGTCCGCTTACTACTAGTGCTTTCCGGGCTTCGAAGTTGAGGCCTGATATAAACCTCTCTATTTTGGTTGCCTGTGTGGGAACTAGTTCTGGTGCGAAGCATGCCAGCTCGAGGAACCGTTTATGGTATTCCATGACGGTAGTCGTTCCTTATTTTAGGTGGAGGAACTCTTCGTGCATGGATGCTCTTACGTGTGCTGGGTAGAATCGTTCTCGCAGTCGTGTTTTTAGGTTTTCCTGTCTGTAAGTGGGTCCCTCGTGGATCCACCAAAGATCTGCCTCGTGCCCGAAGTAGAATGAGGCTATCTCTACACGACGTTCTTCTTGGCATTCTACCAACCCCAGAATCTTGTCGAAGGTCCAGATCCATTCCTCAAGGATTGCGGGATCTTCTTCTCCCGAGAAAGTGGCTGGTCGATGATTTGAAACTTGTCGAGCGATTTCTGAGTTTATGTTTGGTGGAGGTTGTGGTCTGTTGTTGCGGAGAGCTACGTCGCTCAGTGTTTGGGCGACTCGGGTTAGTTGCTGTAGAGTTTGAGCCAAGGGATCGTGTGTGGCTGGTTCCGGAGTCCTTGATTGTCTTCTGTTCTGTGCCATTCTGCTGATCTACTGAGCCAATATTTATAGTAATGTCGAGTTAGAGTGTTGCACCCTTATCTTGATGTGATAAGCGAAGGGGGAGTTCTTTAAATTAAGTGTGAATTAGGGTGAGGGGAGGATTAGGGGCTCACAATCTCACCGCGCGTCCTAAGATTCGTAAATCCTATGTTCCTGAACTCCTAGAGTTTAAGCCTAATGTCCTAAAGTTTGGTCTTAAGAGTCTTGTCCTAGGGTCAAACTTAGGCTCTGATACCATCTGTAACACCCCAAAATTTCGAAACTTTTAAAACATATATAATAAAGGTAAATTCTCATTAAATCCCAAAACAGAGCATTACTAAACATAAGAGTGCGGGGTGCTATGCCACATCTGAGCTGGAGAACTCAGATGCACAGGCTAACTAAATATCCTTAATACATCATCATGGCACGCAGGCCGAAAGGAAAAACAATCTATCTAATCCAAGATCTTCTAGCGCGCTCCGGAGGCTAATCATCTGTGCCTGAAAGCCAAATATATCTGTTCAGCGAATGATGCTGGTAACCCACTCCAACGCGTTGAAATACAATATAGGTAAATATATATATAGATATATGAAAACCATTTTGAAGCAGGAAGATATATACTTAGGAGACTCTAGCTTTAAAACCAGGAATAGACTCGACAGGTAGGGATAAGCACATTAAACAATGATAATCAGTTACATAGAGACAATATCATAAAGAACATGTTTCTAAGGTCACGGTTCACTTTCAAATCATTCACATCCATATTAAATCAACATTCATGTCACACAAGCACATTTTGGTGCCACCACGGGACAAATTGCATGCCCCGAACATGAGGGTTAGTGCATATAGTACTAACACGGCCCCACAGTACCCTACCTCATACCGCAGCATGAAGGAGTTGACCACAGCCAACTGTATAGACCGTCGATAGTTTCAACGGCGGATTACAGCCCTACACACCGTTAACGCGCTTAGTCGGTGGACTGTGATCCTCTTTTGGGGACTGCGACCCTACACACCGCTTGACGAGCTCAGTCGGTGGGTCATAATTGATCAAAGCCCCACACAACGACTGAGGGACTCATTCGGTGGGCAATGATCTTCGGGGACTACGACCCTACACACCGCTGGCACATACACTCGGTGGATCGCAGCCGATCGTAGCCCTACACACCGTTTAGCGCGTCCAGTCGGTGGACCATAGCACACGAGGCCCATGTGGACCGCAGCCCAAGAAGTGAGTCACTGATCGCAGCCAGGAGTATGAACCGCAACTCATGTGTAACCAACTTTACCGCAGCCAAGATAACGAACCGCGGCTCGTGTATAACCAATTTGATCGCAACCAAATTGGGGTATCATGCTCACATAATTCATAGCAATACATATTAGCACATTGGGAAGGGGGAAAGCGTATAAATAAACTTATGCGTGATTATCCACATACTAAGAATCGTCCTAAGGGGTTCATGCATCTTCCTCCTAGGTCAATGGGTTACCGATTCAACTAGCATGCAATACACAAGACCCTTTATCCTACGAATGGTACCCGAAACATCAAACTAGACTCATGCACGACAAACGGAGTCCGTTGGGACACCACGGGGGTTGGGGAACATCAAACGGGGAAGCCAAAGTCCCAAAGTGCGCAAATTCCAGCGGGTGGCCGGCGGGTGGAGGATCACTCGCCGGCTGCCCGCCGGCGACGAGCCTCCCGGCAGCGGGTGCCCGGGCGGGCAGACGTCTGCCCGCCGGCTGCCCGCTGCCGGTGGCATCAAATTTGGGCAGCGGGTAGGTGGCGGGTCCCCCTATCCCCACCTACCCCCCACTGACTCTTTTCCAAAATATACGTCCCGAGATCCTCTATGGAACCCGAAACCATGCTTAGATACTTTTAAATGCAATTGATGACACCACATAGATAATTAACGGATCAAAAGCAAGAATCACATAGAACACATCCTAACATTACTTCTAAACATAATCAGCACCCGAACATGTGAATTCCCACCCAAATATGCCAAGAAAATCCCAATACGAAATGCATGATTCAACCTAGGGCTCTAATCACATTTAAATCACAAAATCATGCCTTATCTTTAAAAATCAAGAACATCAAGATTTATCAAGAACATCACACCATTATCAAGATCTTCTTATCATCATCAAGATAATCGAGATCACACATAAAATCATCTCAACAATTATCAAGATCATATCGCAATTATCATAGAAGATTTCATCAAGACACAAGTATAGAATAAGGAACCAAAGAAGAAGATTATAGCAAGGAAAATAGGTTTTGTTGAGACATGGGTTACCTCTTAGCCTTAATTAAATTCCTTGGCTATGAAGGGTCTTTCTTTAAGTTCTGTTCTTTCTTGATTTCTCCTATGGGAATTCTTGGGAATTCTTGTGTGGTGAAAGTTATTGTGGTGTGGATTCTAGGTGTCTCCTAAGTCCCTATTTATATATCTAAGAGTCCCAATTAGGTTTTATGTGACACCCCGAAATCCAAATTCAATTAAGGGATTAATTGATTAATTAATCCTATTTCAATTTATAATTTAATTCCTTAAATTCCTGAAATTTAATAGTTGGGGACTAGTAATTGACTAGTCAACCCCAAAGTCAAAGTTGTAGATTGAGCTTTGTAAGGAGTTCCCTTGTTCCTTACACTTCCTTATGTTAGTAAGGGTATTCTTGACCTTTCACTCGTTGTTGGTATTGTAACCTAACCAAGAAGCTGATCTGTGGTGGGTCCATGAGGGTCCGACCTTCCTTGAAGAGCCTGAGTTTGGTTGGTCCGCGCTTAAGGATAGGATGCGCGAGAGGTTTTACCTAGCGCATGTGCAAGCCGTCATGTTTGATGAGTTCCTTCACCTGCAGCAAGGATCCCTGTCTGTGGTCGAGTACCACAAGAAGTTTTTTGGAGTTGGCGCGCTTTGATCAGATGCTTGTGCCTACGGAGCTTGCTAAGGTTGAGAGATTCGTTGCTGGTCTGAATTCTGAGGCACGAAAAGCGTTGACGGTGAGTAGGCCAAGTTCCCTTAAGGATGTGTATTTGAGTGCCGCGGATCTGTATCACGTTCAGCAGCTTGAGAAAGGATATTATGAGCTAGCTAGGAAGAGGGTTGAGAGCGGAGGTTCTTCCATCTTCAAGAAGGCACGACCGAGTTTTCAGACCAAGAACATGTCATCCTCATCTCAAGGACCTAACCGGATGGAGCAAGGGAATCAAGTCAAGACACCTCCTTGTCATAGGTGTGGGAAGTTGCATGCTGGTCAGAACTGCAGCGGCTTCGCGTTGCGATGTTTTCGTTGTGGTGATAGAGGTCACAAGGTTGCGGAGTGCCCCTAGCAAGCCAATCAGCGGGCGTTGCCACCACCCCCGGGAGCCGGAGGAGCCCAGGGAGGTAGTTCGGGTCGGGGAGCAGTTGGAGCTAGGCCGCCAGGGAGAGTCTTCGTGATGGGGCGTTCGTAGGCAGAGTCTAAGGGTTTGGTGGAGGAGGAGTTGGCAGGTAATCCTATCCTAGCCTATCCTTGTTTTTCGCAAATATCGTGTTCTTTGTTGTCTTGAGTGTTACCTCATGTTTCGTTGTTGTCTATATGAGTTACTTGGAAATCCTTGGCATGTTTTCCTTTAGTATTGATTCCTTTGGAGTTAGGTGTAAACTCTTCTTGTTAAGTGACTTCTTTAGTTTGGTTTATAAGTTTCGTTGTAGAGTTAGCTATCCATCTTGGAAATGAGTTGTGCTTGGGTCAATTCTACAATCCTTATATTTGGTCATTCTTGCAACTATCTTTTTGAGAAATCCTTTAAATTTTCCCAAGTATCCTTTGAAAATTGAAAATAGCAAATCCATACCAAAAATCCTTTCTTGTGTAGCTTAAAAGCCAAGCCAAAATGTTTAATTGTAGCCCTTGAGTTTCAAAGCTGGGCCTAATCTTTACCAACCCAACCTCTAAACCACTTAAGCTAATTGTCTTCCTTGGAACTTACTCAATTTTAATTCCATCTAAACAAAAAATTCCCACTTTACCCAAATCCCCAAATTTAATCATCTGTTCCCCAATTTTTCCCACAATCCCTAATTCCCCAATTTTTCCCACAATCCCTAATTCCCCAATTTTTCCCACAATCCCTAATTCCCCAATTTTTCCTTTCTTCTTCCCTAACCGTGAACCCCCGAGAACCCACCCACACCCGTCGCCACCAGCAACCCGCCACCCCACCGCCTCGCCGTCCGTCACCGACGTTCGCCGCACGCCGGAGCTGCCCGGTTCGCCGAAGCAGAGAGAGAGAGAGAGAGCAGCGAGAGTGAGAGAGAGCAGTCGAGAGAGAAGAAAAAGAGGAGAAGCTTTGGGTCCATTTTGTTGAGCTTGGGTCATCATCAATCATGCCTAGAAGGTCAAGTTTGGCAAGAAAAGCGGAATGGGTGGATGCCCATTATCTCGTTCTTGAAGGTAAAGCTTTTGATCTGGAATCTTTTCTTAATTCCTTGTTGGATATGCTTAGATTCCAGGGTTTGTTGGATGGGTTTCTCGCCATAAGGGCCGAGACTTACCCGAGTTTAGTAAAGGAATTTTATCGTCACATGGTTGTGACAAAGGAGGGTGATAAGCTTGAAATCACTTCTAAAGTGAGAGGTGTGAATGTTGTGCTTTCTGAGAAGAGGCTGGCTCAGCTTTTGAGTTTATCTGATTCAGGAGTTGCTCAGTATAGTGGCCATTCATGGATTAGTACGGATACCATGGGGTACCGGGACTATTTAAGTTATCTGTTGGGCCGTACGAGTGGTTTCACTCAAGCTTCAAGGCCGGAGAAAAAGTGGTTGTCCGCGGAGCAACGGATTTTGGTTATGTTGGTATCAGATTGTTTGTTGCCTAATAACAACAAAAGCAGTTTGTTGGGAAAGTTGGAGTGCACCTTTGCCTTTTGCCTCAAGAATATGGTTAAGTTCAACTTGCCAGCTTTGATGTTGCAACATATGGTTTTCTGTCAGGATCATAACCAGAAAAGCCTACCGTATGGGATGGTGTTGAGCTGGATTTTGGTTAGAAAAGGTGTAAGCATGGATGGTTGTCTCCCGAATGTCGTGGGAAAGATGGTGTTAGATGCCACCAATCTTCGGAGTTGTAATTTGTTTCAGTTGGAAGATGGTGACTACATCACGCTTGAAGAAGTGGCAAGGAAAGCACCTGAAGAAAGGGCAGAGTTGGAAACGGAGCTTGGGATTCATGCCGGGAAGTTGAGCCTCGCAGTCCAGAGTTTGGGTGGTGATGAAGAAGTTGAGGAGGAAGCAGACCAAGAAGAAGAAGTGGAAGCACCGGAAGCTGCCGAAGCCGAAGAAAGTGATTCGGATAGTGAGGAAAATCGAAGAAGGAAAGAAGCTCGCTCGAAGAGGGAGCACGATGCCATGGCGCATGAGGAGCGCGTTGTCACCTTGCTTCGCCAACAGAACAGCATGATCGCAGAAGGCTTCGCGTTTATGAAGGCGCTATTTGTCGCAGTGCACCAGAGGTTAGACCAGATCGAAGCCAGTTCAAGCGGCAGAGGAGAAGATGAAGAGGAGTCTGAGGAGGCCGAGGAGTCGGAGAGTGAGGAGTACTAGCTTGTGTTGTGGTAAACCCGTTCGCCTTTTCCTTGTTGTTGTTTTCTTCTTAGCCGTTGTTAGTTTGGTAGTAGTTTGCTGTATGCCTCGGATGCTTGTTTTGCTTGTTGCTTTGTTGTTTAGTTAGCCTAGTAGTTGGTGTGGGTTGTCTAGTTCTTGGTTGTTGTCTAGGAGTCGGTGTTTGTGTTGAGGCTAGAGTTCTTGATGCTCAATCTATCCGTTTGTTAAACTCTTGCCAATCCTTGATTTGAAACGCCTTCTTTCTTGCTTTGGAATACTTCATTTGCTTGAAATTTTGTGGAACCTTTTGGAGTCTTTGACCAAAAGAGTTTTTTCTTGAACCTCTTGTCACAATGTTGTTTCTTTGCACCGTTTGCCTTTAATTCGTCGTACCCAAGCTTCTGGGACGAAGCTTCTTTGAAAGGGGAGAGGATGTGACACCCCGAAATCCAAATTCAATTAAGGGATTAATTGAGTAATTAATCCTATTTCAATTTGTAATTCAATTCCTTAAATTCCTGAAATTTAATAGTTGGGGACTAGTAATTGACTAGTCAGCCCCAAAGTCAAAGTTATACATTGAGCTTTGTAAGGAGTTCTCTTGTTCCTTACACTTCCTTATGTTAGTAAGGGTATTCTTGACCTTTCACTTGTTGTTGGTATTGTAACCAAACCTAGTAGACCACCTTCATTCTCTCCTTACACTTTTCTAAAAATCTTGCTCCACCTTCTCTCTAAAAAGGTGAGTAGCTTTTCTTCCAAGCCAAGTTGGAACATTGCCAAAACTTCAAGAGTTGCTTCCAAGATTCAACCTTTCTTATATTTGGGCATCTAGGACGGTAAGATCTAAGTTCATCTTGTGTTTTTGGTTTTATCTAAGGTGTATTTTCTTAAAGATAGGATCTTTATGATCTTTTGGTATGTTCTTGAAGTGGGTTTGGAAGGTGAGCCTTGTGAGGAGCTTGTTGAGGTGTAAAGTGAAGTCTTTAGTCTACAAGAGGTAACCCATGCTCTACAAAACCTATTTTGCTTACCTATATGTGATTTCTTGGATTCTACATCTGTTTTTGCTATGAAATGTGAGTGTTTATGCATTGTCTTGTGAAAATGCATATCTAGAGCTTGTGTTTAGGTTTAATTTTTGCCATTGCTTGGCATTTCCTTTGATTCAAGTCATTTTGTTGTATTTGGTGAGATTTGGCATGTTTTGGACTTGAATTTGAGTTTGGGGATGAAAATCCGCGAAGTGTTGTATTGTGGTACAGGATTGTACCCGCGGGCGGAACGGTGGGTAGGAGGCCCACCCGCCTTCCACCCGCGGGGTACACGTTGTGAAGAGCCTGTACCCGCGGGCAGGACCACGGGAAAGGGCCTACCCGTGCGCCCACCCGCGGGTACACTATGTTGGTTGTTGGGGGATTTGTTCCCCGTGATTCTTTTGACTCGGTATTTGGTCTTTTGACTTCCCGTTGTTCTTTTGTGGAACTATTTAAGTGTCTTCTTGATGTTTCGTATGTCTAGAACTATATGGTAGGATTCTATGTAGGTTTTGGTGTCGTGAATCGTGCTAAGTGTTCAACATTGTGTTTCGTTGAACCGTGATGGGTCTTGTGTGTTCTTCGGAACTATCTTTGGTTTACCCGTTTGATAAGCATGCTAGGTCGGTGTTGAAATGCTAGCATGTGTGTCGTTTGTACCTTCTTATTGGTTGATGATAACTTGTGTTATTAATCGTTGTTGTTGTTGGACTGTGATCCATTCCTTGATTGAATATGGTTTCATATCTTCGTTGTGATGCGTTGATCAATTCCTGTTGTGGTGTGATGTGTGTGTGGCTTTACCTGGATTGCACGATTAGTGGTATGGGACACTAGTCACCAAGGTATTGCAGTGGTCCTCGTGGTGGCCATGACGTGATTATGGAGTTGTGACCTTTGTGTAAGGTTCACGTATTTCTTGGGTGGCATGTGTTGCCGTGTGTGTGATCGGTACCCTCGTGTACTATGAAATCGGTGGTTCTGTTGGGGATCTGTTGGAGAGGGGACGACGGTCCTCGGAGGGAAAAGGTTGGACTTGGTGTACAGGGGTCCTGGAGGTAAAGGTTGGAACTAGATATAAGGTTGGGGTAGCCATAAGTTGGAACCAGGCATAAGGAAGGCATATTAACTCGTGATGAGTGATGTCACGAGGGCTTGTGTAGCCGTGGTTGTGTGTTTTCTTCTTGTGATGTGTGTAGTCACAAAGGCATGTGTTTCCATCGGTCTTGTCTTTTTCGTTTGTGTTGTGGTTATCCTTTGTGGTTTTGGGATGTGTTCCCGTATCCTTGTTGAGACTGTAGAGTCTTGTGTTAACTATTACCCTTGGTTTTATACTTATATACTTATGTATTCCATTTCGAAAATGGCTTTACAACTCATATCGTATCTATGTATGTTATTTCACATGTATTGGTGGGTTACCAGCATTATTCGTTGACGGGGCGTTGTCCCATGTTTTATTGTGTTCTTTCAGGTGATGTCTAGGCGAGTGCGCAGTCTAGTACTTGCTAGTGTAGCTTCTCCCGCTTGTTTTATGGCCTGTGTGTCGGTTTAGTTGTAGACCTTTGAGACTATGGATTAGTTGTAAACAATGTAGATATTGTCGTAGCATTCATCCTTTTTGGTGAACGTGGCATAACACCCCGTGTTTTGGATTTATGTTTATCTGGTTACCTTTCAGTCTTCCGCTATGTTTGTTGTTTAGTTCAGTTATCTGCATGTTTAAGGATTTTAAATAGCTTGTTTTTAGGGGGTGTTACAGTTTAAATGGTGTGGGTTTGCTAATTTTATTCCTTATAGGACTAAGTGATTGGTTTTAGGGATAAGGGTCCATGGACTATGGTGGACCCCTTTTTAGTTAATTAATGGATTTTAATTCTCTTTTTAGGGTAAGTAGTTAAATAATTAGTTTGGGTTAGAGGTCGTAACACGGGGTGTTACATACCTACCAAGAACAACTCTGGATAATGCTCCCTCATGGTTGATTCCAGCTCCCAAGTAGCTTCTTCTACGCCGTGATGTGACCACCAAACCTTCACCATCTCCACTGACTTCATATGCGTATTTCGGGTCTTAAAATCCAGGATCTTGAGCGGCCTCTCTTCATAAGACATATCATCGTCCAAAGGGATCACTTCCGGTGGTAGAACATGTGTCGGGTCATGAACATATTTCTTAAGCTGAGACACGTGAAAAACATTATGCACTCGCTCCAACTCCATAGGTAAAGCTAACCGGTAAGCCAGATTCCCAACCCTCTCGAGTATCTCGTAAGGTCCTGTGAATCGGGGGCTTAGCTTGCCCTTCCTTCCAAACCTCATCACTTCCCCGTGTGGGAGATACCCTCAGCCAAACCTTATCTCCAACCGTGAACTCCACTTGCCTTCTTGCTAGGTAGGCGTAGTTTTTTTGACGATCTTGTGCCGCTTTCATCCTTCTCTGAATCTGTTTAAACCAAATTAAAAATCGTCAAATCTGGTATAGGTGTGGCATAACGCTTTCCCGATTTTGATGCATCTAGCTTCCGCTTGACTTAATATTATGATTAGACTTTATCTCTTTTCTTAAGCTTAAATGGTTTTAAATTTGGCTTAAAACCGGGGGTGTTACAATTATGGCTATTCAATGCTATTTTGATTTTTTGCCGCTTGACATAATATTAATGATTAGACTTTATCTCTTTTCTTAAGCTTAAATGGTTTTAAATTTGGCTTAAAATCGGGGGTGTTACAGTTATGGCTATTCATTGCTATTTTGAATTTTTGCAATTTTCCCATTAACAATAATAATATTATTAACTGGGTTATGGAGAGTGATTTTGAATCAATTTAGTAATTTTGGAAAAACATATTTTCTAGCTAGACAATTGACTATTGTCATTAATTCAGTAATTCATTTAGTTTTTTTAATTATGATTTTAGTTCTAATTGCCCATATTTGGTTATGTATTAGTAAATGAATATTTAGTGTCAGTTCATACTCTTTAGTTGGTTCATACTCTTTAGAAAGTTTTGTGCATTCCATCATATTAAGTGCATAATATTAAGTTTAATTATGCAATTAAGATTTGTGAGATTTTAATTAAAAAATGATAACACTACATACTTTTGGTTTGATTTTGTTAAAATTTGTAACTTTAGTTATTTCTCATAAATTTGGTTTTATGTATTAAAACATTTTGTCATGGGCTTACAGTCTGAATCTTTCAAAATATTAATTCATTATTTCATTATTCAAAATTGGGTCCTTTTGGTTTGGGCTCATATTAGTGTTTGAATACTAAATTGTATATTTTGAAAGCTCATATTAAAATTGTTTAAGTTATGCAATTTATTTGGAATATATGAGTTTAATGTTTAATTTTATGCATATTTATTCTAAGCATAATATTCTGTTTTAAATTATGCAATTTTGTTATGCCTTTAGCAATGTAAACTTTGGGATGGAATTATATTAGTTCCTATTTAAGTTGGACATATGCATAAACTTTAGTTGCGGTAGTTCTTGAATTTAAGCATGTTTAGTCCGTTAATTTAGTTCACCATTTAAGCTTTAATTATAGGTGAATCATACAGTTTTCTAGTGTATACCCTACAATTTTAGGTTCGTACCCCCAAACAGTTATACATTAAGTATATATCAATCGGGGAGGCATACTAGTTTTATGACCATGACTTAAGAACGTCTTGTGCCACTAGTCTCCTTAAATTGATACTCTACCTAAGAAATTGGGTTTCAGTGAGCCTTTATCTCTAACCACTTTTTTTGAGAGTATATTTAGATTTTCCCATCACAATCTGGTATAATCTGTTTGTCAAAATTTTAAGTATTCCTTGCCAATGTCATTTGATTTTAGTTCATTAAAGAATAGCCCAGACATCTTTAATTTACTGAAATCTCTTAAACATCTTAAACTTGGTAAATTAAGGAATAGGTACAGCATATTCAACTACCTAAGATTGTTAAGTTTAAATCACATAGTGTTTAGGCAATGAATTGATTATTGTCTAGTGATCTTATAATTTTAATTTGTTTGGGAGTAGCCACATCATCCTTAATCAGTTAAAATTATATATGAAGCGGTTTATTTTGATCACATAAAGTTTTGGACATATCATTTGTGATTAATTGTATGTAATGTGATGGAATTTAGCCCACAGACAATTTCGTTATATTTGTATGATTAATTAGGATGAAATACTGGACTACGGTCATAATTTAGCACACAGGCAATTATGTATCGGAATGTAGCTTAGTAGTTTTATCATGATGTAAACTTTAGATCATATTTCTTAATTTGTCCACAGGGATTTAAAAAATAACATGATTTCTGTTGGTCCCAAAAGAGGTAAGGTGAAAGTCTAGAGAGGGGGGGGGGGGGGGGGTGAATAGACTTTCAAACTTTTTCGCACAATATAACAAAAGGTAAGCCAGAGATAAACCAAGACTCTTAACTAGATTGTTAGAGTCCGGAGCACAGCGGAATTAAATAAACGATACGGTGTGTGTATAGATCGTGTCAAGATTATTGACGTGAGAAGCAAGCAAGAGCAGTAAGAAAAGAAAGCAGTAAAGAACACAAGGCAATTTATAGTGGTTCGCGAGGTGATGTAATCCTCCTACTCCACTTGCTCTTCTCAAAGAGCCAATTCACTATATCCACCACTTCTTGGTTCCAAGATACAATGAATTCCGTGATCTAGTGCTTTGATCACCAAGCCCACACTAATCACGCCCAGTGCCTCCGACACTGCTGCTTCGGGTTTCACGTCGCCGGGTTACTTTCCCAGGATTTCACAACTCCGTGCTACTTTCCCCCCGTCTTCTACGATCCGGTAGAAACGTATCCTCCGTGATCTGGTGCTTTGATCACCAAGCCCACACCAATCACGCCCAATGTCTTCCCGACACTGCTGCTTCGGATCTCACAACTCCGTGTGACAATCCAGGATTTCACAACTCCGTGTTACTTTCCTCCTTTCCCTTGTTTTGCTCCAAAACAAGTTTTGCCTTGCTTCCAACTTTGAGATTCTGTAGATGATCTTCGTTGATGCGCTGAATCTCTTGAAGTTGATGAAGATTTCAACACTCTTGGATATTTCTTTTCTAAGCTCTGTATCACTCTGAGTGTTTATCTCACAAAAGATATATCAATTTAAGCTTCTGAGATGGAGAGCTTTCTTTGAATTTTGTATGCTCTGTTTAGCTCTGTATTCTTGCTCTATTGCGTTCTTGCTTCTCTTTCACCCCCTTTTTTCAAAGCTTCAATCTTCATCCTTTTATAGCTGGTAATGAGAATCCGTCCGTTGGAAAGAAACGGTCTCATTTTCGAATTTTGCTTAGCTGTATAGCCTTTTGTCAGAAGATAAGATAACGTTGCAGATCTTGTCAGATATTTCAAATTGAGCTTGAGGTTTCAGCAAAAATGGCGTCCCATGAATCTCCATCTGGTGTAGATCACGCCTCTTGGGATTTTTATCTTCAAAATATATTCTCCAATATAATCCCTTACTAGTTAGACTAGTATTTTTGCTTCTGCAACTTCTTCTAATATCTTCCTCTGTTTTTCGTGTATCTGTGGGTTTGTAGACTGCTTCCAGACTTCATCTCTTCAATTGACTTGGAAATCTCTTCCCTTGTGAAACTTCATCCCTTTCTATTTTGGGAAATGAAATCTCTATCCCTTGCTAGATTTGTCAATTGAATTCTCATCCCTTACTTGATTTGGAATTGCAATCTCATCCCTTGCAATCTATATCTCCAATTGAATTGAAGCCTTGTAAATTGCAATCTATATCTCCAATTGAATTGAAGCCTTGTAAATCTCATCCTTTGCTAGATTTGTCAATTGAATTCTCATCCCTTACTTGATTTAGAATTGCAATCTCATCCCTTGCAATCTATATCTCCAATTGAATTGAAGCCTTGTAAATTGCAATCTATATCTCCAATTGAATTGAAGCCTTGTAAATCTCATCCTTCAAATTGATTTCCCTGTACCAATTTGAACTTCAATTCTTCTGATGAAATTGCATCCCTATCTCCAATTGAATTGAAGCCTTGTAAATCTCATCCTTCAAATTGATTTCCCTGTACCAATTTGAACTTCAATTCTTCTGATGAAATTGCATCCCTATTTCTTCTGATGAAATTGCATCCCTATTTCAATTTCGGGGTTCCAATTTGAGAAACTGCATCCCTTCACTTGTAAACTTCATCCCTTAGTCAATTTGGAAATCTCATTCCCTTTGACTTTGCAAATTGCATCCCTTCGGCCAAACCATCGCCTCTTACTTGATCAGATGGAATTTTAACTTGGCTTCTTTAAAATATGTGGGATGTAAGATTCAAACCTATGACCTTGTACATAATATTTCAAGCTTCTACCATCTCGTCCATACAACCTATTAGTTATCTTCTTGTTCCACTTGCTGTACTCCTTTCTTTCCATAGATGCTTGATCTTCAAGATAGCTTCATGCAAACTTCTAGTCACGTTCTTTCTTCTTCGGGATTTCTTGAGGGATTTTCTCAAATTTCATACGCATACATCTTCCTCTTCTGTTTGCCATTTTCTCTTGACAAATTCTTGATTTTTGGCTTGATATCTTCTTCATCCATTTCCTCAACTAATGAATTTATTTTTCCCTTTCTTGGTCTAAGACTCGACTAGTCTAATAAAATAAAATTGGGGATCTACGAATTACAATATGGCTTATCAAAATCTATTACAATTTATTCCTAACAATTTCTTTATTTTTATCATAATGGTTGTAATGAATCTTATTGAATAAAATTTTAGTCTACACGCAAATTTAATGTCACTTGATTATTCAACTCATTTGATAATTGTTTCATCATAAATACAATATCAGTTGAATCTAATTGAGTAAAACTTTAGCCCAAATGCAAGTTTCATGTCACTAGATTCTCCTGTCTATTTAGTAATTGTGAAAAATATTATCATAAGGGTTTAATTGGATTTAATAGATTTAAAACTTTAGCCTACAGGCAAGTTTTATGTCAATAAATCCCTCAATCCATTAGATAATAATTTTATCACAATTCTTAGAATTTATAAATTTAGCTCAATTATAATTCTAAGTTTCATGGTTTGCAATGGCAAACCAAACCATGTATTCAGTCACTTCCCAAAATTTAGCCACTATTATTAATTGAACCACGAAGCTTGCTCGGTTCTTCGGACTAACTGTAGTAAGTTACGTGATTTGACATGCCTCTTTTGAATTCCAATAATAATAAATTTATCTTTTGAGCCAAATTCTAACTTGGTTATGAAATATGTATTTTGTTTTTTTAGTATGTCCAACTATGGTGGGGAATTATATCTTCATTATTTAGTTGGACTTTAATTGTAACAAAAAAAAAAATGATTATTGAGTATGCCAAACTAATGGTGGGGAATTATATCTTCATTGTTTAATTGGTCAAATCAATTATGAGTATGTATATTAAGTTCATATTATTAATTTCGTTGAAGAATATCTTAATAAGTGGGAGTGATCGTTTCAAAAAAGATCATTAAGATACTTCACTAAAGATTATGGATTTAATTATTGTCTTCATACATCTTAAATTGGATTGTATGTCGAACAATAAGTCCAAAAGATTCCGCAAGTATTAATCTTATATTTGTTCTCATAAATTCATAAGTTCAAATTATTGAATGTTTTGTCGTGCAACATATTTATGAAAATGTTGTAACAATATTAAGGAATTTATTAGAACAAAAGCATTTAACTTGTGGTGCACTGTCATTTAATAAATTCTTCAGTCATTAATAGTCTTTAGTTTTTCAAAATTGATCCTGGGCCATTTTCGGTTGTGAGGCTCAAGACAATTTTGTGAGACGTATAAGTATTGACTCAGTATGTTCAGTTCGTTTAAAGTGGAAATTGAAGTTATTTGGGAAGTTATGGTGTGTGTTTAAGATTCCAAATTTATGGACTTAGACCCTTGGTTTATTGTCTAAGTTATTGGAATGCTATAACTTACTATCTATTGGCTGTTTTGATGAGTGGGAGTGACAGACATATCGACTCCAAACTCTTAGCCGTTAGAGGTAGTTCTTATGTAAAATTATGAAGAAGTCATAGAATATAGTTAGCATTATACTAACATTAAGAGATCTCTACTTAAGGCATGCTTCTAAGGTTTTAGATATAATGCAATGTACTATTTTGTACAATTTGGATGTGTTTCTCTTTCAGTTGTGCACATAATATATTTTGAGAAACATCCCTTAAGGTACTGAGAATAAACATTGGGTTTGTTCATAAAGGACCTAAGTTGGAGAATTAAAATGCATGTGACCATAATAGATACTACTTTGTTAAATAGAGGACATGTCATTATGATTCGTGTGTTTTGTTCTTTGATGAGGGTTGTGCTAGTACTTGCACCAAGTGGGAGAATGTAAGATTTTCCTTAATAATATATATTATATATTAGGACTGTGACACCCCGTATTTTCAGAAAATAAAGTATAGTCCCGATATTAAATATTTTTTTAGTAAAAATATTTATATAGCTATTTAATTTAAAATGGACTTGGGTCTACCTATTATTATGAACCGGTATTCTTTGTATCCAAATATCCTAAGCCCAAAATGGTTTTAATTCCTATGAGCCTATTAATTATTCCTAGCCCAAAGTTTCTAGCCTTTCCCTAATAGTCTTGACCCAAAGAACAAGTCCAAGTGTATTTAATCTTGGTCCACCTAGTCTTAGCCCAAATTGGAAACCTAGCTTTCTATACTTAGAGTATTATATTTGTACATTGTTGTATGAATGCTCAGTTTCCTTCCTTCCTCCTTGCCGTGCTCTTCATACTCTCGAGCTTCACCAATGACAAAGCTGAACCTCAGCCCATCTTCATCACCATCTTTCCCCTTACCTCCTCCGATCAAACAACCCTCCCCTGTATCTCTCTTTTTCTCTTCTCTCCAGCGAAGTTCGAACCCATAGAAGCTCCGACAGCAGCAAGTCGTGACTGTGAACAAAGAAAATTGAATGGATTTGGTAATATTCAAAATTCTTGAGTTACATATCAAGTATCAATGCGGTGTGTGTGGAAGTCTCTGGATGGTCCTCTGATTCTTCAATTTGATGCCTTGAACACTCCACCATTGAAGGGCCTCCGGGTTTCAAGTGGCTTGATCTTCAAAGAAGGGCTTGTATATATAGCTTGTTCTTCTTGAAGGACCTCCGGGTTCAAATGGCTTGATCTTCAATGGAGGTTTGGATCAACAGCATGATTGGATTGGATGAGAGACTTTTACTTTCAGGATCACATTTTCATTGTGATCTCTGAATAATATATATTTCCAGATGTTTACATGATTTTTCCTAGGATGTCTGTGATTACATAGAAATGAGAGCTCCTATTTATAGCTGTAGGATAAAGGAGTTTTGATAAGCTCAAACTCTTTTGATATTATCCAATTAAACAAATTAGATAATATCAATATTATCCAAAATATTTTAAACATATTCAAATATACTAATATTGATAAATAATCAATATTTATCAAAATTTAAGTGTCTACAGTGACGAACAGGGCAGCGACGGCTCTAACGACGTGGTCCGTCTCCGGTGGTCATCCAGCGGTGGCGGTTGAGCAGGTGGCGACAGCTTGGGCGGTGCGCAGAGCTTCTTAGCTTCTCCTTCTCGTCAACGGCGGCAGTTCGGAAGCCTTGGCAATGGTGGTGCGTGACAATGGCGGTAAACGGAGCCCTAGCGTTCAGCAAGGTGAAAAGGTGAAGCTTTCCGGCGTCCTCTGTTCCGGTGAGCATCGCAAAGCAGAGGAAGGATTACGGGCGGTGGTGTTGCCGTGGTTCCACCCGCGGGTTGCATGAAGAAAAGAGATGGCAGTGGCAGTACGTGAAGATGAAGATTGTGAGCTTCGCTCTTTTGTTGTTGTTGTTTTCTAGTTTAGTGCTTATAAGTTTTGGGTTTGATTAATTTACCATGTGGTTAATTAGTGTAGTGGTAAGAGGTGTTTAGTGGTGAAGGTTTAGCTAGGGTTTGATTCCCTTATGCCTAAGTAGTTAGTTTTAATTATTAATTCTATCTTAAGCCTAAGTGTTAGCTTGTTTAAGGATTAAGCACCCATAGATTATAAAAAGGGTTGTATAGCTTAGATGGTAAAACTTATTGTTAACCTTGGGTTAGGTTAGGGTTCAAATCCCCTTAGTAGCTTTTAATTGGTTTTAATTAGTAGTCTTGTTAATTAGTGAAGATCCGGTTTAATCCACAGGTTCCCGGTAGATTGACTTTATGAGTTGAGCCTATGTTGGCGTTGTTTTTGGATGGTTAAGTGAAGGAGGTAACCCATGCTTGTGTTGATTTGTGAGATTTGATGCATTGTCTTGTGCTGATACATGTTTAGAGCTTGTTCTTAGGGTTCTTTAATGCCATTGCTAGGCTATTTCTTGGGTTCAAGTCATATTGTTGTTGTGTGTGTTATTTTGGGTGGTTTGGACTTGAACTTGACCTTGTTGTTGAAAATCCTCGAAGGGATTATTGTGTACAGGAGGTGATACCCGCGGGCGGAACGGCGAGCAGTGGCCTACCCGCGGGGTACATGGCTTGGTGGATTGTGTACCCGCGAGCGGACCCACGGGTGGAGGTCCACTCGTGGCCCCACCCGCGGGGAACGTTGATGGTTGTTGGCGTGGATTTGTTCCCCGTGATTCTTTTGTCTCGGTATTGATGTTTTGACCTCCCGATGTTGTTTTATTGGGATATTTGTGAGTCTTCTTGATGTTTCGTATGTCTAGAACGGTATGTTAGGAATCCATGTAAGATTTGGTGTCTTGAATCGTGCTAAGGGTCCAACTTCGTGATTCGTTGGGCTAATGTGAGTCTTGAATGTTCTTTGGAACTACTTTTGGTTTACCCGTTTGTTAAGCATGCTAGTTCAATGTTGAAATGCTAGTATGTGTGGTTTGTTCCTTCCTATTGGGATTGGAAACTTGTGTTGACAATCAGTTGGTGTTGGATTGTGATCCCTTGTCGTTGAGTATGGTCTCATGTCTTTGTTGTGATCCCTTTATTGATTCCGATGATATGAACGTATGTAAAACCTACAGGGTGGCACTAGGAGGTAACGATTGGAACTGTTACAAGGCCGAGGGTAGCCATAAGGTTGGAACAGGGTTAAGGTTGGAACTTGGAACTACGATACTTGTGACATGTAGTTGTCACTGTGGCATGTAGTTGCCACTGTGTGAATGTGAATTCCGTGCTTATGAGCATCTCTTGATGTATTCTACTTTGTGATCAGTAGAATGCATCCTAAGTTGTTTTGTCTTTCATGTGTGTTGTCTTGTCGTTGTTTTGAGAGTGATTTGATGAGTCTTTGAAGTTGACTTCTCTCCTTGATTTTGAAATGATATATAATGTATTCCGTTTCAAAATGGTTTTGACTTATACTTATCTATATATGTTATTTAACGCGTATTGATGGGTTACCAGCAATATTTGCTGACCGGGTGTTATCCCCATGTTTATTCCCTTGTTCTACAGGTTTTGAGTAGATGTCTGGGAGCGCTAGGCGTGGATCGCTAGATAGATTAGCTGTCATGTGTAGACGTTATCTTTTGTTGGCCTGTGAGCCTAGTATAGCGGCCTGTGCGCCTAGACGCTTTATGTTTTGTTGAATTGCTAGTTCTCCCGCCTGTGCACCTATGTCTGAGATAGGTGTGGCATAACACGTACCGATTTTATATAGCTTCCGCTTGCTTTATGTCTTGATGATTAGATGTTTTCCTGTGCATTTAAGTTTTAAAAATGTGGTAAAAATTGGGGGTGTTACAAGGACCTTATTAAGTGGTGTTGACTACGCTTATTAAGTGGTCTGGTTGGACTGAATAACTAGAAGTTGTTATTCAACCAGAGTCTGTGCCTAATATAAACCTCGATTGATAGGATACTGGATATACATTGTATAGCACATTCAGTTACGGTGACGCCAATACACCGTCTAAAGTTCTAAGTCAAGTATGAGGCAAATATGGCAAACGGTCCATCGCTCAAGAGGCAACACAACAAGAACAAAATATGTGGTTGGAGATCATCAAGGTGGGAGATCAACACGACTATTGCTTCCGCTTATACGAGGTCAGGTTTCTCGTATACTATTATTTAGTATAGTTAGGTTATTTATATCTAACAAACCAAGCGTCCATTCATATGCTCGTTTTCTCTCATCCATGATTTGTGGTCTCAAATGAGCATTTTCTGGTTAGGGACTCAATTGTAATTGCAACAAATCTAAAACATTTAAACTTGAAGTAGGAACTCTATGTAGTGGGAACCGAGCCGACTTGCCAAGTTGACATGCCGAACAAACTTCAGACGCACAGACTTTATTAACCGGACAGTGTTTTAGGACTCGTTGAAGGGCTTGTTTATGCGGGTGACCCAATCGTTGATGCCAAATTGAGGGCGAAGCTCTTGCAGTGAGATACGCAAAATGCGACTGCGGCACAAACAATTTATATAAATCGCCAACTGTG
Source organism: Ipomoea nil (assembly GCF_001879475.1). Taxonomy (NCBI): domain Eukaryota; kingdom Viridiplantae; phylum Streptophyta; class Magnoliopsida; order Solanales; family Convolvulaceae; genus Ipomoea; species Ipomoea nil. The sequence goes on from NW_017619600.1 coordinate 2,674,243, forward strand.
GAACCTTTAAGAAAAACTACCCGGGTAGTGCAGTCCTTCACAAAAAAAAGAATCCTTATGAAACTCAAAAAAGGCATCGTTGTCGTAAGTAAAACGATAAACAGATAAAAGAGATAATGACAAATTTGGGACCAGTAATATATTGGACATATTTAATAATTTTTAACTGGATGGGATAACCGTATGAACAACTCGGGAGATATTCAAACCTGCACCATTGCCCACTTTTAGGACGTCGCCGCCGGTATAGGTCTCGGACTGCCCGATCAGTTGTTCGTCCGACGTGGCATGCGTGGATGCGCCGGTATCGGGGAACCAAGCGTCCGCCTGTACATCTGTCGGCGAGCCACCAGCGACAACCACGTTTGCATGCGGAGCCGGTTCTGAATACCGCTTGAAGCAGTACACGGCAGTGTGCCCATAGCTCCTGCATATCTGACAGCGCGGATTGCCTCGTCCACGACCGCCACCGGACTGCCGCTCTCTTCTGCGACCTCGGTTGTTCAAGGACTAGTGGCCGCCATGTCCAGAACCACCACTGGACTGCCCGCCGCGCCAGGCGTATAGAGCCATCGGAGAACTGGTAGCTCCAGTGTGATCCAACTGCGGGAACTCGTCGGACTGAATGAAGTCCTACGCCTGCAAAAGATCGCCGAGCTGTGAGAGGGTGATCGGAGTGCCGGTCACCGTGAGAGCACTTGCCATCACCCGGAATTCCGGTCGTAGGCCCCGAAGCACGTACAGGATCTGCTCGTCGAGGGAGAGAGGCCGGCCAGCGAGTGACAGGGCCTCAATGAGTATATTCGCCTTCCGGAGGTACTCCGCGGCCGAGCTGTTACCCTGCCGGAGAGTCTGGAATTGACCAAGCAGATTGAGACACCGGGCTCTCGTGGACGAAGCCAGTGTCTCGGTGATGGAGATCCACACATTGCGAGAAGTTTCCCGGCCAACAGCGAGCGGCATGACCTCGTCGGAGAGTGACGAGATCAGGAGAGACATGATCGATTGATCCTGTTGAACCCAGGCAGTGTGCGCCGGATTCTCCAACGTGGAACCAGCAGCGGTGGCGCCGGAGTCCGCTAGTTGCGTCGCTGCGGGGAGGGTCGCCGGAGGACAGGGAGATCCACCGTCAATGTAGCCTAGCAAACCCTTCCCACGCAAGAATGGTACAATCTGCGTACGCCAGAAGAGAAAATTCCGAATTGTTAATTTTATTGAAACGAAGTGATGCGCAGCATTCAAGGAATTTGTGGTGGCCTGAGCAGGTACGGTGGTGGTTGTCACCGTACGCTTGGAAGAATTTGTCGACATGGTAGGGTGGAGGAGAAAAAATTAGGATAAGAAAACAGGCCTAATGCTAACTGATACCAGATGAGCGAATGAATTACAATTCACATTCAATCGGGAAAGAGATTACAAACTGGAGTCCTATAGGAAAGTTACCACTAAAGTCTCTTATACAATAGACTAGAATAACCAACTAAATAACAGCCATAAACATATAAACTATATAGTATAACATAACTATATATTATTACTAACAATTAGTTAGTTTAGGGACTCAATTGTAATTGTTTTTTATTTAAATTCAGTGACCTAATTATATTATCGTGTGCAGTTCGGTGGCCTATTTGACCTTTATTCCAATATAACTAGTATTTCTTATACGCAATGCGCAAAAAATAGGCGCCCAATATTAATATTTTATATTAAAATTTTAAATTTATTTAGATTTTAGATATTTAAATTATTGTAAATAATAATAATAATAATAATAATAATAATAATAATAATAATAATAATAATAATAATGTAAAACATTTCTATAAATTTAATATTTATATTTTAAGAAATAATTAAAATATAACCCCAATATATAATGTGTATATTATTATTATTATTATTATTATTATTATTATTATTATTATTATTATTATTATTGAAAATAATAAAATATATGGTGGATGCATGTACATGGTAGCAATAGTGGAAAAGATAACGGAAGTTATAACGGTAGGGGTATGTTTGTTCAAAATATTGTATAGTACAACATTTATAACATAATGTATCATGCATAAAACTTAACAGAAAAAATGGACATAAATAAAAGGTATAACCTTCATCCACACTTATTATGTTTTCAGATATTTGACAAAACGTGCACTCCATCAAATTTGGATATATAGACTTGTCATTGACATCGTGGGATGATTAAAGTGCTTGCTACGTACCGAGTAAAATATGACAACAATCATCCACAAGTCTAGAAAGTTAACAATCATCAACTTCTTATCATACATCAAAAAATTATTGAGTCAAAGAATATAATATATGAATTGATGGTCAAAATGGAAAATCGAAAAAATAATATATGCAGATGTACAGCTGGTATACACTAGTTGGTATAATGGTATAAATCGGTAATTTATATCGTGCACCACGGCGCACATAGTAATGTCCGTCCAAGCACAAAACGCTGCCGTTTTAATTGCTGTTGACCGGGATTGACGTAACGGACGCCACTCCGTTCGTTCAAACGGATCAAACCCCATTATGTGTATTAGGTTAAAAGTTTCTGTATATTGTGTTATGAGTTTATGTGTATTATGTTAAGAGTTTATAGGTATTCAGTTAAGAGTTTATGTGTATTATGTTAGAAATTTATGTGTATTCTGTTATGAGTTTATGTGTATTATGTTATGAGTTTATGTGTATTATATTATGAGTTTATGTGTATTATGTATTCTGTTAGATTATGTATATTCTGTTATGAGTTTATGTGCATTCAAAACACAGGATTTTTTTTTAGACATTGCACCAAAACGGCGTCGTTTTGGATAGGCATGGCTCACAATGCATTGTGCGCCCTGGTGCACGATATAACGACTGGTATAAATCTCAATGTTCAAGCTAGTATATCAATTGGTTGTAAAGGTAGGCAGAATGCTATCTACTCTAAAGCAATAAGTTATTAATTCAACTTAGCAACTTGATAGAATTAATAATATGACAATAACACAAACTAAAGTAACGAGGAACCTGACCTCGTATAGCGGAAGCTTTAGGAGCTTTGAACATCCCTAGCCATAGTTGTGGAAATTGCCTCTGGGTTGGTAAACCTGTAGAAAGTGTTTTGTCTACAACTTCTGTTGGACCGGTACGTGCGAAGCAGGTAGGCAGCAACAACGCCGAAATCTGCAGCAGCGGTTTTCGAACTCTGGAAGTGGACTGGGAAAAAGGCAAGAAGGATTATATCTATGGCATGTATAGTAATCACTCCCTTAAAAGCATTTGCGGCCAGGGTATCGCATGCTCTCGACAGGAAAACACAGATTTATGAAGAACATATAAGTTCAGATTTTCTCAGGCAAGGAAGAAGGTTTCAGCATGTAGATTGAGCAGAGATGGAGTGTGTTTATATACTAAGAGTATAAACACTCCATCCAGTGAAACACTATAAAGAGGGAGAGCAAGGGAAGGAGTACCACACATATTCCAAGCACGTTCACAGTTTGTGATTAGTGTGCGGACAAGGTGGTCAAAACTTCTTAAAAATAGATGTGTGGAACAAAATGTTGACCCCACCGCACGTTCACAGTTTGTGATTAGTGTGCGGACAAGGTGGTCAAAACTTCTTAAAAATAGATGTGTGGAACAAAATGTTGACCCCACCACACCGCGTGTGCGAACCAAACCGAGCGGGCGGCGGCGGCGACGCGCGCGGGATCTCCCCTTGTTTCCTCTTCATAACACTTCAAGCCTTCTAAAATGAGTTGTAGTTTAAATAGTGAGAGATTTTGAGATAGCTAAGCAATGTGGGACAAAGCCTAACTCTTAAATGTTCCCAACAATCCCCCACACATTTAAAGTGACAGTGTTATACCGTACCCACCTGAGTGTACACCAGAGTTAATATCCATATCAGTGTATAAAACTTGAACTGACATGTAGTGGAACCAAGTAGCCCTTTCCCGAGAGTGAATTTGATCTTGAACTCATCGGTCAGTCGAGTTTTGAACTTAGCTGCACTAATTAACTTTGTAATAATCCCTGTTTCGTTTATCTCTACATATAGACATTTCAATCTGTCAAGTCTATCTCTGCATAGACTACCTGTAATAGGCTATAGATTTGTCACTGTTTTTCACATTTTTGTAAGTCTTTCCGTGATCTCATATGCCCAACAGATGCGGTGCATCACGAATTTCTTACATCATTGGGTTTCAAACCCATCTCCCTTGAACTATCAAGGACGGTCTTACGATTTAGACCTTTCGTGAAGGGGTCTGCTATATTCTTTTCAGATCTGACAAACTCCATTGTGATTACCCCATTCAGCATTAACTGCCTCACAGACTCATGTCTGACTCTTATGTGTCTTCTTTTGCCATTGTAGACACTATTTTGCGCAACACTGATAGCAGTTTGTGAGTCACAGTGTATCGGCACTGCAGGTGCTGGACACCCCCACGACGGCACGTCTGCCAGTAGGTTTCTCAGCCACTCTGCTTCCTGGCTTGCTAGATCTAAAGCTATAAATTCAGCTTCCATCGTTGATCTGGCAATGCAGGATTGTTTTGACGACTTCCACGAGACAACGACTCTACACATAGTGAATACATATCCACTTGTTGAGCTTGCATCATCGCCACCGTTTACCCAGTTCGCATCACAATACCCTTCAAGCACAGCTGGAGACCCTTTGTAATCTAGGCCACAGTCTACTGTGCCCCTCAGGTATCTTAGTACCCGTTTTAGTGCATCCCAATGTGAGACACTCGGGTTATGGGTATAGCGACTGAGTTTGTTTACTGCGTATGCAATGTCGGGTCTAGTATAGTTCATGAGAAACATCAGACTACCGATTATTTTTGCATACTCTTCTTGTGACACACCATTCTCCATGTTCTTTGATAAACACTAGGATCGTAAGGGGTCTTGGCTGGAGTTACATCATAACTCCCAAACTTCTTTAGAAGTTTCTCCATATAATGACCTTGAGATAAGAGATAACCCTCTTTGGTTTTTGTGACTTTTATCCCAAGTATTACATCGGCCTCCCCTAGATCTTTCATGTCAAATTTGTCACATGGATTTCTTTTCGTGTCTTTTATAGCCTCAATATTAGGGCTAAAAATCAACATGTCATCTACATAGAGACAGATGATTACAATGCTAGACTTTATCTCTTTAGTATATAAGCAGGCATCTGACCGGTTAGTAGTATAACTCAGGTCTAATACAGTTTAATGAAATTTTTCATACCACTGCTTGGGGGCTTGTTTCAAGCCATACAGAGATCTCTTAAGACTGCATACTTTCCCTTCTTGACCAGGATCTACGCATCCGGGAGGTTGTTCCATATAGATTTCTTCTTCTAGTTCACCATTGAGAAACGCAGTCTTCACATCGATCTGGTGAACTAACAACCTGTGTAAAGATGCCAAAGCAAATAGAACACGAATTGTTGCTATTTTTGTTACCAGTGAGTAAGTAAAGAAATAGTCCTCACCGAATTTCTAAGTGTAGCCTTTTGCCACTAGTCTGGCTTTGAACCTTTCAATTGAGCCATCTGGTTTCAATTCCTTTTAAAGATCCATTTGCAACCGATAGGTTTGCAACCTCTTGGTAGATTAACCAACTCCCAAGTGTGATTTGACTGTATAGAGTCTAATTCATTTTTAACAGCCTCTTTCCACAATGTGGAATCTACCTAGCGCATAGCTTCTTGAAAGGTTTTTGGTTCTTCTTCTAGGACCAATTGGCAGATGAATTGATCACAAATTTCATTTATGTCTTTCAATTCTGTCAAGTATGTTATGAACTCAGAACCAAAACTTTTCTCTATTCTAGCTCTTTTACTTCTTCTTGGTTCCTCCGAAGTGTTTGAGAAACTCGGAAAAGAGTCAGTAAAATTTTGTTGAAGGCTAACATCAGATGAGGGATAAGGTGTTTTCATAGGAAAGACTGTTTCAAAGAAAACGGCATCTCTTGCTTCACACATTGTACGATTTTCTAAATACATGAATCTATATGCAGCACTGTTTTCAGCATACCCAACGAAGATGGCATCTATAGTTTTAGGTCCCAAGTTGGGCCTTTTGAAGGACGGCAGTCCTACTTTTGCTAAGTAGCCCCATACTCTCAGGTAATTAAGGTTTGGGGCATGCCCCTTCCACAGTTCATAGGGAGTTTTATCAAACCCTTTGTGCGGTACTCTATTTAGAATGTGGTTTGCTGTTATAGCAGCTTCCCCCCACAAAGAGTCCGGTGCACCTGAGCTGATTAACATTGCATTAACCATCTCCTTGAGAGTTTGATTTTTTCTCTCAGCAATGCCATTTTGTTGAGGAGTGTATGGTGATGTTACTTCATGAATAATTCCAGAAATTTCACACAGAGTTTTAAGAGAATTAGATTCATATTCTCCGCCTCTATCAGATCGAAGTCTTTTTATCTTTTTGTCTAACTGGTTTTCAACTTCATTTTTAAAAACCACAAACTTTTGTTCAGCTTCGTCTTTTGATCTCAATAGATAAAGTTTTGTGAAACGCGAAAAATCATCAATAAACGTAATGTAATAACGTTTTCCACCTCTACTTTCCGTGGTTTTGAAATCAGCTAAGTCCGTGTGAATTAGTTCTAAATAAGATATTTTTCTGTTACATACTGAAGAAAACGAACTTCTAGCAAATTTAGATTCAACGCAAATTTCACATTGTGTGCATGCTTCACTTGACAATTTTGGCAATAAATTCATGCTCTTTAGTCTGTTTAGGCATTTAGTGCCAATGTGTCCTAATCTATCATGCCAAAGATTTAAAGAAACAACCATATACGCAGAAGAGGAAGCTTTATTATTAGCAACATTGTCTGAAAAGAGATCACATTTAGATGAGCCTACTAGAGCAACCTGATTTCTAGCTATAGAAGCATCTAACACAAAAAGGCCAGCACGAAAATATCCCTTTCCCAGGTATTTTCCACAGTGAGTCAGAACCATGCGGTTAGACTCAAAAACCATTTTTATTCCAGCCTTATTCAATAGGCCTCCATAAATTAGGTTTCTACGCAGGGAAGGAACATAAAGCACATTTTGTAATAACAGAATCTTTCCGGAAAAAAGCGTTAACTCTATTTTTCCTCTACCACTTACCTTAGAGATGCTGGAGTTCCCCATAAAGACTTGTTCATCTTCGGTGTTGAGCTCGAGCACCTTGAACAGGTCTTTGTTGTTGCAGAAATGACGAGTCGCTCCCGTGTCCACAACCCACTCATCTGGATCTCCTACCATGTTTGCTTCAGTTATCACTGCTGCTACCATTTGGGTATCTTCTGAATTTTCCACTACGTTCGCTTGATTCTTTTGCCCTTCATCACTCGGTTTTGGACCTGTCTGGTTCGTTGAACCCTTTCGGTGATAACATTGTGCAGCTTTGTGGCCACGTTTCCCACAAACATAACATTCTTTGTTGTTTTTTCCTTTTTTTCTGAACTTTCCCGTTTTTCACACGGTTATTGTTGTTTGGTTTTGAACTCTTCTTTTGGTTTCTGGCACCTTCCCCAAATTTAGACCTGTCAAAACCCCCACCCGATTCAACTATATTAGCTTTAATACTATCAGAAAAATTACCAGATTTTTGAACCAATCGGTTCTCTTCTTCTATATTGATAGTGTTGATTAGCTGCTGCAGAGTCTGATTCTTCAGTTCGTGCTTCGTTTTGTTCTTGAAGTCTAGCCACGAATCGGGCAGCTTATCAACCAATGCGTCAGTCAGAAAGGCATCATTCACCACAACTCCTTCAGATTTCATGTCAGCTACCAGGTTTTCAAAGTCGTGTACCTGTTCAGTAATGGCTTTGTCGTCCGTCATCACGAAGTGCAGCCATCTATTCACAGCATATTTTCACCTTCCAACATCATCAACGCCAAACTTGGCTTTCATTAGCTCCCATATCACTTTGGTAGACTGGTACGGCGAGTATATGTCGAAAAGCGGATTACATACTCGTTGAAGAATTTCTGCCCGTGCTGTTTTATTATCCTTCTCGAATTTTGTTCGAGTTGTCTGTAAAGTTGTAGTTGCCTGAACCTGAGTCGTTTTTTCAGCTGTTGAGTCCGCAGAGGATGCCTGTTTCTCTGTTGCAGCAGTTTTGTCAGTTTGAGCAGGAGCCTGCACCACTGTCTCCGTATTCTTCTCAGAATCCTCAAAGAAGACATAATCTACATCTTTGGATTTCAGAATCATCATCACCTTTCCAACCCATCGCTTGTAGTTCAAACCCCCCGTGAGAGGTTCAACCGGCGTGATGTCAGAGTGAGAATTCGACATTGTTGATTCGCAAATGCTTTTAACTTGTTGGACCCGTACGTGCGAAGCAGGTAGGCAGCAACAACGCCGAAATCTGCAGTAGCGGTTTTCGAACTCTAGAAGTGGACTGGGAAAAAGGCAAGAAGGATTATATCTGTGGAATGTATAGTAATCACTCCCTTAAAAGCATTTGCGACCAGGGTATCGCATGCTCTCGACAGGAAAACACAGATTTACGAAGAACATATAAGTTCAGATTTTCTCAGGCAAGGAAGAAGGTTTCAGCGTGTAGATTGAGCAGAGATGGAGTGTGTTTATATATTAAGAGTATAAACACCCCATCCAATGAAACACTATAAAGAGGGAGAGCAAGGGAAGGAGTACAACACATATTCCAAGCACCTTCACAGTTTGTGATTAGTGTGCGGACAAGGTGGTCAAAACTCCTTAAAAATAGGGGTTAAAATAGACGTGCCGAACAAAATGTTGGTCAAAACTCCTTAAAAATAGGAGTTAAAATAGATGTGCGGAACAAAATGATGACCCCACCACACAAACCGAGCCGGGCAACGACGACGGCACGCGGGATCTCCCATTGTTTCCTCTTCATAACACTTCAAACTTTCTAAAATGAGTTGTAGTTTAAATAGTGAGAGATGTTGAGATAGCTAAGCAATGTGGGACAAAGCCTAGCTCTTAAATGTTCCAACAGTTTCTCTCCCGAATACTGATGGTGCGTGTATTCTGAACACGGGAGCTGTGGGAGGACTCATTATGCTTAGAAGCCTACATGCCATCAATGTAGGCAGATATTCAGTTAATCCTAAACTGAAAATCCTGAGTTGCCTAACAGATTAAGCCACTAACTGACTTAATCTTCCACTTGCACCACAACCACTTAATTAATACAATATATATTATAATATATTGTATTTAGGAAAAATACTTACAATAACGACTGGTATAAATCTCAATATTCAAGCTAGTATATCAATTGGTTGTAAAGGTAGGCAGAATGCTATCTGCTCTAAAGCAGTAAGTTATTAATTCAACTTAGCAACTTGAGAGAATTAATAAGTTGAATACTAATACAACGATAAGGTAGTAGAGTTAAATTTTACAAATGCAGGTTAAGTCGAATCTAGATGTTTAAAACAGAAAAGTATTATACTTGTGTTGGTAGTGCATTGATCTCAGCACACATAAAATGCTTGGGGAACAATCACTATTCAATAATGTAAAGCACTCAAAATACTTTATGGAGTTGAGAGATGCATATTTTTTTTATTTTTTTAAATACCCATGATTCTTTACAAGGTAGTATTTGTTCTATACGTTTTTAATCTTTTCAGCCTAAAGAATCAATGTCCCTATTACTGGGGTTCGATCCTGTGACTACCCATTTGAAATGATAACAACGGTTTTATCACGGTACATAATAGTGGGAAGAGATGCATATATACAACAAATTTGGGAGAACCATTTTTTAAAAACTTTTTACAAACTTCTTCAAGGGTTGCAACAAGAGGAAAAGTGTAAACAAAAATTAACCACTGATATTCTCTTAGTTAAGATTGATACGAAGTAGATAATATGAGGAAAGTTAATTTGCCTCAGCAAATGGAAGACAATGACTTAAAAGTTCAAATATTTATAACCAAAAAGTGGGAAATTCTAAATTGAAAATGGAAGGAAAAGCCATATATGTAGCTAGGATAGCCTCATACATTATATCCTTCTTCTTCTGACTCTTATCTGTATATTGCCATTCATCATACTCTTTGATCTTTTTCTTCCTCTTCTTGATACTGTCATTCATCATACTCTTCTTATTCTTTCTGATATTATTATGGAGTACATTTGTTAGTCCTTTCATATTTGCAAACCAACCTGCAGACAAATATCGTAAAAATTATTCTACATATATATATATATATATATATATATATATATATATATATATATATATATATATATATCTAAATCAAAATTGGGTCCTTTTGGTTTGGGCTCATATTAGTGTTTGAATATTAAATTGTATATTTTGAAAGCTCATATTCAAATTGTTTAAGTTATGCAATTTATTTGGGATATATGATTTATTTTAATTTTATGCATATTTGTTCTAAGCATAATATTCTGTTTTAAATTATGCAATTTTGTTATGCCTTTAGCAATGTAAACTTTGGGATGGAATTATATTAGTTCCTATTTAAGTTGGACTTATGCATAAATTTTAGTTGCGGTAATGCCTGAATTTAAGCACGTTTAGTCCATTAATTTAGTTCACCATTTAAGCTTTAATCATAGGTGAATCATACAGTTTTCTAGTGTATACCCTACAATTTTAGGTTCATACCCCCAAAGAGTTATACATTAAGTAAATATAAATTGGGGAGGCATACTAGTTTTATGACCATGACTTAAGAACGTCTTTTGCCACTAGTCTCCTTAAATTGATACTCTACCTAAGAAATTGGGTTTCAGTGAGACTTTATCTCTAACCACTTTTTTTGAGAGTATATTTAGATTTTCCCATCACAATCTGGTATAATCTGTTTGTTAAAATTTTAAGTATTCCTTGCCAATGTGATTTGATTTCAGTTCGTTAAAGAATAGCCCAAGCATCTTTAATTTACTGAAATCTCTTAAACTTCTCAATCTTGGTTAATTAAGGAATAGCTACAGCATATTCAACTACCAAAGATTGTTATGTTTTAATCACATAATGTTTAGACAAGGAATTGATAATTGTCTAGTGATCTTAAAATTGTAATTTTTTTGGGGAGTAGCCCCATCATCCTTAATCAGTTAAAATTATATATGAAGCGACTTATTTTGATCACATAAAGTTTTGGACATATCATTTTTGATTAATTGTATGTAATGTGATGGAATTTAGCCCACAGGAAATTTCGTTATATTTGTATGATTAATTATGATGAAATACTGGACTACGATCATAATTTAGCACACATGCAATTATGTATCGGAATGTAGTTTAATAGTTTTATCATGATGTAAACTTTAGATCATATTTCTTAATTTGCCCACAGGGATTAAGAAAATAACTTGATTTCTTTATTTTTATCATAATGGTTGTAATGAATCTTATTGAATAAATTTTAGTCTACACGTAAGTTTTATGTCACTTGATTATTCAACTCATTTGATAATTGTTTCATCATAAATACAATTTCAGTTGAATCTAATTTGAGTAAAACTTTAGCCCAAATGCAAGTTTTATGTCACTAGATTCTCCTGTCTATTTAGTAATTGTGAAAAATATTATCATAAGGGTTTAATTGGATTTAATAGATTTAAAACTTTAGCCTACAGACAAGTTTTATGTCAATAAATCCCTCAATCCATTAGATAATAATTTTATCACAATTCTTAGAATTTATAAATTTAGCTCAATTATAATTCTAAGTTTCATGGTTTGCAATGGCAAACCGAACCATGTATTCAATCACTTCCCAAAATTTAGCCACTTTTATTAATTGAACCAGGAAGCTTGCTTGATTCTTCGGACTAACTGTAGTAAGTTACATGATTTGACATGCCTTTTTTAAATTCCAATAATAATAAAATTTATCTTTTGAGCCAAATTCTAACTTGGTTATGAAAGATGTATTTTGTTTTTTTAGTATGTCCAATTATGGTGGAGAATTATATCTTCATTATTTTTTGAAAGCAGGAAATTCGAATATTATTATTGAATATGCGTAACAATAAAGTCAGGAGGGACATCATCCCATAACATGGTAATATCCTGGTCAGAGACCTTTGATGCTAGAGTATGAGCAATAATATTTAAACGTCTAGGAATAAAACATAAATAACATGTAATAAACTGAGCCATAATGGCTTGGCACTCACGAACAATAATACCAACATACGATCTAGGGTGCGAATCAACTCTGGAAAGATAAGACTTCAAGACCGAACAATCTGTGGATAGAGTTACCGAAGTAATCTGTCGATCCCTTAGCCAAGATAAAGCTTCTTTACAAGCTAGCGCTTCAGCCTTGATAGCATTCTCACATAACGGCAACCGACCATTCATAGCTGCTACAAAGATTCCCTGGTCGTCCAAGAGAACCACACCAAAGGCCGCAGCCCATGTCGACGAATTCCACACCGCATCTACGTGGCACTGCAGACCACTTGGCGCCGGAATCTGTTGCTGCTGTTGAACTAATTCTGCTGCTGGCCGAGACGCCCTCCAAGTCGAGAGGGCTGTTTTGGCACACAACCACAAGTGCTTGGGTGTCTTCATATACGCCTCCCATACCGCAGAGTTTCGTGCATTCCACAACTGATACAGAACTGCAACAACTTGAATAAGAACATCCATGGTTATCATAGTCATTGCGTTCTGAAACCATTCAACAAATGATCCACCATGCACAGAGGTAATAATAAGGCAAGATTCATTCCAGACATGGCAAGCATATTGACATTCTATTAAACAGTGCATAACATCCTCATTAAAATCAAGACACATGGGACATGCAAGATTCACATCAACTCTCCTACTAGCAAGGGCTGTTGTGGTTGGCAACACACCACTCAACGCTCTCCATAGGAACGTTTTCCACCTGGGGGCACATCCAACTTCCATAATGCTGACCATTTGTCAAAAGCCGTATAATTCTGTATCTCCCCCACAACCATACGAGATGCACTTTTAACAGAATACAATCCATTATGCTCCTTATACCAATACCATGAATCTTCATAGTCCGGGCAGAATGGCACCCTACGAATATGATTCACATCCTACGGGTCAAAAATATCATTTAAGATGTCCAGATCCCAAGTACGAGTATCCTGATCCATCAAACCTGTCACTTTTGACTCATAAATATTAGGTGGTAAATTAGTATGAATCTTATAATCCAAATCCAGAAGCCAGAGATCTTTACCAATTATAGTAGCCTTACCATTCCCAATCCTCCTCCTTATTTCACCACATACTAGACCATGTGCATCCATTATACTTCTCCAACAAATAGCTAGGATTATTTCCTATGGCAGCATTTATATCTTCATTATTTAGTTGGACTTTAATTGTAACAAAAAAAAAATTATTGAGTATGCCAAACTAGTGGGGAATTATATCTTCATTGTTTAATTGGTCAAATCAATTATGAGTATGTATATTAAGTTCATATTATTAATTTCGCTGAAGAATATCTTAATCAGTGGGAGTGATCGTTTCAAAAAAGATCATTAAGATACTCCACTAAAGATTATGGATTTAATTATTGTCTTCATACATCTTAAATTGGATTGTATGTCGAACAACAAGTCCAAAAGATTTCCCAAGTATTAATCTTATATTTGTTCTCATGAATTCATAAGTTCAAATTATTGAACGTTTTGTTGTGCAACATATTTATGAAAATGTTGTAACAATATTAAGGAATTTATTAGAATAAAAGCATTTAACTTGTGGTGCACTGTCATTTAATAAATTTTTCAGTGATTAATAGAGTCTTTAGTTTCTTCAAAATTGATCCTGGGCCATTTTGGTTTGTGAGGCTCAAGACAATTTTGTGAGACGTATAAGTATTGACTCATTATGTTCAGTTCGTTTAAAGTGGAAATTGATGTTATTTGGGAACTTATGGTGTGTGTTTAAGATTCCAAATTTATGGACTTAGACCTTTGGTTTATTGTCTAAGTTATTGGAATGCTATGACTTACTATCTATTGGCTATTTTGATGAGTGGGAGTGACAGACGTATCAACTCCAAACTCTTAGCCGTTAGAGGTAGTTCTTATGTTAACTTATAAAGAAGTCATAGAATATAGTTAGCATTATACTAACATTAAGAGATCTCTACTTAAGGCATGCTTCTAAGGTTTTAGATATAATGCAATGTACTATTTTGTACAATTTGGATGTGTTTCTCTTTCAGTTGTGCACATAATATATTTTGAGAAACATCCCTTAAGGTACCGAGAATAAACATTGGGTTTGTTCATAAAGGAACTAAGTTGAAGAATTAAAATGCATGTGACCATAATAGATACTACTCTGTTAAATAGAAGACATGTCATTATGATTCGTGTGTTTTGTTCTTTGATGAGGGTTGTGCTAGTTCTTGCACCAAGTGGGAGAATGTAAGATTTTCCTTAATATTATATATTATATATTAGGACCTTAATTAAATGGTGTTGACTAGGCTTATTAAGTGGTCTGGTTGGACTGAATAACTAGAAGTTGTTATTCAACCAGACTCTGTGCCAAATATAAACCTGGATTGATGGGATACTGGATATACATTGTATAGCACATTCAGTTACGGTGATACCAATACACTATCTAGAGTTCTAAGTCAAGTATGAGGCAACGGTCCACCGCTCCAAGAGGCAACACAACAAGAACAAAAAAAACTGTGGCCGGAGATCATCAAGGCGGGAGATCAACACGATTATCGCTTTCGCGAGGTCAGGTTTCTCGTATACTATTATTAGTATAGTTAGATTATTTATATCTAACAAACCATGCGTCCATTCATCTGCTCGTTTTCTCTCCTCCATGATTTGTGGTCTCAAATGAGCATTTTCTGGTTCAGGATCAGGCTCCAACTGCAAATTCTTTGGCTTCCTTGGGTTTACATGCTCACTTTTTCCATTTGTCTTCTCTATATTTCTCAGATTCATTTCCTACCACTCTTTTTGTCTTCTCTATATTTCTCAGATTCATTTGCAGTTGAATTACTGGTTTTGTATCGTGGCAAGGAACAAATAAAAAAATTAACAAATTAACAAACTATTTACTCAAAAACTATCGTCATTTGGTAATTTGCGAATTTTAAAATAATTAGTTTGTATCGTGAATTGGTGATCTACGAATTTTAAACAAATTAACAAATTATTTTATTTAAAAAAAAAAAAACAAATTATTTTGGTTTTTATTTATTGAAAATTAAAAAATTAATTTAAAAATAAATTATTTTTAAAAAAATGTCACCATATATGCATTCTAGGTGGAGGTGTAACCTGTTAAAAATCTGAAAAACTTGAAAATTTGAGTAATTGCATTAATAAGTTGAATACTAATACAACAGTAAGGTAGTAGAGTTAAATTTTACAAATGCAGATTAAGTCGAATCCAGATGTTTAAAACGGAAAAGTATTATAATTGTGTTGGTAGTGCATTGATATCAGCACACATAAAATGCTTGGGGAACAATCACTATTCAATAATGTAAAGCACTCAAAATACTTTATGGAGTTGAGAGATGCATATAATTTTTTTTTTTTAAATACTCATGATTCTTTACAAGGTAGTATTTGTTTTATACGTTTTTAATTTTTTCAGCCCAAAGAATTCATGTCCTACTACTGGGGTTCGATCCTGTGACTACCCATTTGAAATGATAACAACGGTTTTATCACAGTACATAGTAGTGGGCAGAGATGCATATATACAACAAATTTGGGAGAACATTTTTTAAAAACTTTTTACAAACTTCTTCAAGGGTTGCAACAAGAGGAAAAGTGTAAACAAAAATTAACCACTGATACTCTCTTAGTTAAGATTGATACAAAGTAGATAATATGAGGAAAGTTAATTTGCCTCAGCAAATGGAAGACAATGAGTTCAAATATATATAACAAAAAAGTGGGAAATTCTAAATTGAAAATGGAAGGCAAAGCCATATGTAGCTAGGATAGCCTCATACATCATATCCTTCTTCTTCTGACTCTTATCTGTATATTGCCATTCATCATACTCTTTGATCTTTTTCTTCCTCTTCTTGATACTGTCATTCATCATACTCTTCTTATTCTAGCTTCCTGATATTATTATGGAGTACATTTGTTAGTCCCTTCATATTTGCAAACCAACCAGACAAATATTGTAAAAATGATCCAAAATGAATAAAATAAATAAATATATATATATATATATATATATATATATATATGTATATATATATATATATATGTATATATATATATATATATATATATATATATATATATGAGTAAATACCACCCAAGGTCCCTCGAGTTTGGTGGTTTCACCACCTATAGTCCCTAACTTTCGTAATTACCATCCGTGGTCCTCGGAGTTGCGAAATTTGACCAGTTGCCGTCCTTCCATTAATTCCTTCCATCTAAGCCGTCAAAGTGGGGGTAAATTTGTCATTTTCCATACTGATTCCTCTCCCAGTTCATCACCTCATCTTCTATCAACGCCCCATTTCAAGAAGAACCCAATTCGTAGATTCTGACGATCAACATCTTTTTGCTCGTTCTCACCCCTGTACTCAACGTCTTCAATTTCTGACGCTTCAGCCTCCTGTACTCTTCATAACTCAAGCCTTTCAGCTCCTCATCCAATTCCGACTTAGTCTATAATCTCCATTGTTGTAGCCTTTCCTTCGATCTCCCAAACGTTCGAATTTGTAGGGTTCATAATTAGGGCTTCGTCGATTGCTCGAACGGTAAGGAGAATAGGACCGCTGGTCACGACGGTTATTATGAGAGGAAGGCTCATACCTTGAGTTGTCTGGACTATGGCTACGACTCCTGCTGCCGCTGATACTGCGACTCTGGCTTCGGCTAGAGCTACGGCTGTGATTCCGATAACGACGGCGATACGAATCGGATTCTAGATAGTACCGGCCACGGTCGCGGCCACTATCTCTGTGGCTCCGACGCCGTTCTTCTGGGATTTCAATCGCAGAGGTTAGTCGACCCATTTCACGATAGGCTTTGACGAGGAAGGGGAAAATGGCACTGGTTTTGGAGACGACGATGAAAACCGCTAGAGATCAATTGTGCCCAAACGAATGGCGGTGGCCCAGTATTATCACACCCTCATAATTGAGCTTAAGTTATGGCCTTTTGGTGAGTACCAGTCATATTATAACATCTTTGCCGTCGACTAAAAGGGTGTCAGCCGCCGGAAACAGAGGGTGTCGGCTTCCCCCAGCTTTACCGGCGAGGTTTTTCCGATGTCAATGTTGCAAATCGAAACGGCTTCTTCATTGGCAATTGATCCTCTGACTTTTCTCACTCTCTCTTTACATGAAATAGCCAACAACTAGCTCGCACGGGTAACTCAATATGGGCAGGCAAAATTTCACCCCAAGATACAATCTTTTCACCCGTAGGTGATGAAACTATCATCCAGATTTTCCAATGAAAGTGAAAATTCAGATTTTATACATTTTTTTCTTCAAGATGAGGGTCTTACTGGGCAGCCATGATTGGGGGCCTGGTTTAGGTGGAATTCCCAGGACTCCATTGAATCTACCTCCACAACCTTGATTTACTCTGTTGTTCGTGGACATCCATTCTTCATCTCCTTTGGGCTCTTCAATTCTTAGAGGCTAATACTATAATCAGAAAAATGATTAACGCAATCTTTACATAATTTACTAAACCAGTTGGGCCCCACTGTTTGCTCAGATCACTGATATTTTTGTGTGAATTCAAATATGAATCAAATCACTAATATTTGCCCTTACAAAATAATAAGCAAAGAGAAATTACTATTCCACCCTTGTTTTAGACGGTGCAAACGGAAGGAACTAACGGAAGGACAACAAAAGGTAAGATTTCGCAACTCGGAGGACCACGGATGGAAATTACAAAAGTTAGGGACTATAGGTGGTGAAACCACCAAACTCGAGGGACCTTGGGTGGTATTTACTCATATATATATATATATATATATATATATATATATATATATATATATATATATATATATATATATATATATATATATATATATATATATATATATATATATATATAGGCTTCGAATCCGGTGCACCCCCTTTGATAAATGAGGTCATGAGAACTCATGCTATCCATTGATTAATTTTCCATCAATGGTTCAGATAATTAGAGATTATTAAAAGAAGAAAGGATATATATTAACCAAAAGGATTAAACTATAATTGTACTTATTGAACTATTTATGGCATTAATTGTAATGGAATCTTAAGCATTAAATTAGGGATATAATGTATGGTAATTGAGGAGATAGATCATTTCATCAACAGCATACACGTAGTAAACTTTAAACGCGTGAATGATACTAATAGTGCAGAAGGACGAGAGTCAGAAAACGCAGCACAGAGAGAACTAAGAAACACACTTCAATAATGGCTGGACCAAGCACAGGTATTTGCATTTGTTCATAGTGGAGTGTGCGTAATATATGTATTTGCATTTCTTACTGGTTTTGTTGACTTGATGAACGACCGACGAAATACCGGTATCTTTGAACCTCTCGAAGCAGCATTTATGTGTAATCGTGGATGCATACTAGCGTCTGTAACCCTTCCGGCTTTAGTACGTCATGTATATATAATGGGAGCTTAGGGGTCGGGTTCGTGGAGTAACAATAGGCAGTGCAGTATAGATGATTAGATACTATGTCGGTGCGTAGTCGTGTGTTGGTCTATGCATATTAGTCGTGTGTTGGTCTATGCAAGTTAGGGTGTGGTTTAGTTGATAATTGGCGCTATTAGTTATATTTTCCGGCCTTCTTCATTTAGGCTTTGTGCGTTTTTCTTGTTGGGTCGAAGCGCCTACATTTACTTATAACCCTCACGTGAACAAACTATTTTTTTTCTTTTTTTTTAGGCGGGTGCACCACTGTTTTCGTGTTGATGCGTTTTTTGGGGGTTGCCTTGTTTGGTGTGGTTGTTTGTGCGTAGCAGTGTCTTACCGTGTGCAAGATAGGGTGTGGTTTAGTTGCTAATTGACAATATTATTTTTATTTTCCTGTCTTTCTCATTTAGTTTATTTGTGTTTCTGTTGTTAGGTTGATGCGTTTGTGTTGTTTGGTTGGTGCGTGAACCAAGCGATTCATGAGCAAGAAGGTTTAATTAAAATTAGATGACCTAAAAATTAATTGAGAACTAGATCCGTGTGTAAATTAATTTAGTTCTAGATACAGACATTTGCTTTGTATCACTTACCCCCTGAATAACATTATTGCACAAACTGATTAAAATAACGAAGGGGGAAATAAAAAGCAACCACGTCGTAAAAAAGAAAAACGGGAAACATCTAAATCACGGGAATGTTGACATTGTAAACCGTAAACCAAACAAACGTCTAGGAGCAAAAAACAATCACACTAAAATACAGTTTACATGGGAAGAAACATCTAATGGTTTATTCCGGCGTTGGTTGTGCGGGTTCATCAATAACAGCAGCAACCGCAGCCTGGGGCAAAGGATCAACCACATTGGCAGCACCTACCGGCTCAGCAACTAAGCAACTATCCGCTCAGGCGCAACAGCAACAACCGGCGCAGAAGGATCATCGCTTGGTAACGGCAAAAATTAATCAGAGTTACACCCAAAAAAATGAAAAAGAAAAAAAAATAAAACACAAGCCCGAACCCCACACTGTTTAACTGTTCGTTTTTTAAACAAAAAACAAAGTCATTACAATTTATACAACTAAGTAACCAAAACAAGCAAATAATCCAAAACCATGTTAGTGCTAACAACAGAAATGCACCCACCAAACTATAAAAACGCACCAACCTAAATGAAAAAGACACGAAAATATAAATAACAGTGCCAAATAGCAACTACACCACAACCTATCTTGAAACGGTAAAACACTGCTAAGCACAAACCACCACACCTAAAAAGCATCAACACAACAACAGTTGTGCACCAGCCTAAAAAAAAAAAAAAAAAAAAAAAAAAAAAAAAAAAAAAAAAAAAAAAACCAAGCAGTAGCAATTCCCCAAAGAACTTAAGGGACATCAGGGAGTAATCATGAGAAAGAAAATAGTTTGTTCACGTGAGGGTTATAAGTAAATGAAGGCGCACCGACCCAACAAAAAAAAAAAACCCACCAAACCGGCCTAAATAAAGAAGACATAAAAATATAACTTATAGTGCCAATTATCAACTAAACCACACCCTAACATGGAAACGATAATACACTGCTACGCACAAACTACCACAACTACCAAGGCAAACCCCGAAAACCCGACCGATAAACAAAAAAACACGTACCAACAAAAAAGCAGTGGTGCACCCACCTAAAAAAGAAAAAAACAACAACAAAACAAGCATTAGCAATTCCCCAACCACACTTTAAATCTAAATTGCACACGGTCACAGACACAAACGCACAAACCACCACCAATAGACGAGAACCATCCCGAACCCCTAAAAAATAAAAAATAAATTAAAAAGCACGCACCGACCGAATACCATACGCGCACCAACCTGCACAAAAGAACATACTTCTAGTGCCCAAATGAAAACCCCCGTTAAAAAAACTAGTGCAATTTAGCTTGTACATTAGACTCTAACTTGCACAAAGGAACATATTGCTACGCACAAACCTATGCCACCCGATTACGTAAGTCCAAAAATCCCAAAAAACTAATAGTGCCAATTATCAACTAAACCACACCCTAACATGGAAACGGTAATACACTGCTACGCACAAACTACCACAACTAACAAGGCAAACCCCGAAAACCCCGACCGATAAACAAAAAACATGCACCAACAAAAAAACAGTGGTGCACCCACCTAAAAAAGAAAAAACAACAACAAAACAATCATTAGCAATTGCCCCACAACACTTTAAATCTAAAATGCACACGGTCACAAATACAACGCACAAACCACCACCAATAGATGAGAACCATCCCGAACCCCTAATAAATAATAAATAAATTAAAAAGCACGCACCGACCGAATATCATACGCGCACCAACCTGCGCAAAGGAACATAATGCTAGTGCCCCAAATGAAAACCCCCGTTAAAAAAATTAGTGCAAATTGGCTTGTACATTACACTCTACCTGCACAAAGGAACATATTGCAACGCGCAAACCTATGCCACCGATTAGGTAAGTCCAAAAATCCCAAAAAACAACAAAAATAAATACACAGACAACAATACAAGTTATGGAACCCGCATACGTACAAAACCGAAATAAAACCAACATTGACAAAACTGACCACACTTGACCCCTAACATGCACAAACCGACCACCTACAACGCAACAACCACCGCCCCCAAAACCAGTAAGCCACCACCCCATCATGAAAAAAGTGGAAACAGAAAACCATAATGCATATTACAACTCCAGACAGTATCATAGTAAACAATTGGACCCATATGCATTTACCCCACCAATAAATCCAAAACCCAAACCCCATTCTAGGTTGGAAAAAAGACAAGGGAAGACACATACAGCCAAAAAAACCTACACATAAAAAAACATGAAAAGTAAACATGTCACCACTACAAAAAAAAAAAAAAAAAAAAAAAAAAAATCGCCACAAGCCAATTACCCACAATTTGAAGCCTCGTACTCCTAATAAAAAAAAATTGAGCAAATACTAAAACCAAAATACACATTGCATGAAATAAAAATAAAATACACATTACAGTCTCATAAACGAAGCAACATCGACCCCATTAATACCACAACCGATTATAAAAGAAAAAAAAAAAAGAAAAAACAACAACAAAACAAGCATTAGCAATTCCCCAACCACAGTTTAAATCTAAATTGCACACGGTCACAGTCACAAACGCACAAACCACCACCAATTAACACCCACGCTACCGCCCCCATCCATGAACAGCGGGAAAAAAAAAACAGAAAAAAAAAAACCAGGCAAACATTCTCCCAGTCTCGTAAATGAAACACCATCAACCCCATTAATACCCCAACCGATTAGAAAAAAAAATCGAAATCCCTAACCCTATTAATACCCCAGAATTCGACCAGCGACAACAACACACTCGCTGCCCACCACCCTTACTCGAATCGACGACCACCATCCTTAAACCCGAGATGAAAATACCGAAAAACTAAAGCGCCCAGAGGAACTACGACCAAAATAAAAATACAAAAATCCAAAAACTCACAACCACTCTGGCCGGTAAAGAACGCCGGTTAAAACCCCACCATGGAAAACCAAAAATGCGACCGGATAAAGAACGACAAAATAAAAGAATGGATGAACATAATACCGGTATTTGAAGCAGAAGAGATTCCCCTAAGCCTCTTGGACAGCCTCCTACTTGAACCAGCCATGAAGAAACCGCAACTTTGAGTACGCCGGAGAGATTATGCGAAGTGTTGAAGACGCGGGTGAAGAAGGAACGAGAGCTGATGGGAAGCGGAAGAGACCGGGAAAGAAGACAGCGGAGATAACAAGACAAAATTCCTATTTTATCTATCTACTCTATTTACCAAATTAACTCCGTTAATATGCGTAGACATAATAAATGCCAAATGAAAATTACAAAACAACCCCTAAAACAATCACACGCGTATTCCGTCAACATACCATCTGACCGTTCAAAAAAAACCCATCAACGACCAAGAAGAGTGCTCACGAGCTCATCTGCCAAGGGGGTGTGCACCGGATCCAAAATTTATATATATATATATATATATATATATATATATATATATATATATATATATATAAAATGAGCAGGCCAAATATGAATACTAAACATGCTAACAAGTGTGTGTATATTAAATTAAGCCTCGCCTGGTCGTCTTTCTTTTTCTTCTGATTTTTCTGATTCTTTTGTGTCTGAATACTGTGATTCATCATAGCAATTGGATCAATTATGCAAACGGAATGAAGAACATTAAAACAGGTGAGAAATTGAAATATTAAACAGATTTTGCAAAGAAAATAAACAAAAGAATGAAATAAGAGAAACATATCCAACATACCCTTAAAGCCTTGCCGTCAACAATAATGTCAGGTACCCAAAATTTGTTGTGCCTCATCTCTTGATATCTCTTGGCAGAAGTTGCAACAGCAGGAGGACATTGCTCCAACTTAATTGACTGCAACCGGTGCGTTATTGCACTTACAAGAGGGATCTCTTCTAGAGAATAACAACGTTTTAAGAATATGTAATCAAGCTTTGGGAAATGATTACTAGTATTGACCACCCATCGCTCAAGACTTCTGGATTCAACCTCCAACTCTTTTAATTAAGGGAATCTTCCTTCAACCAGTTCCCACACTCTGTCATAGAAAGCATTCTCTAGTTTCAGCACTTTAAGCTTCGGTAACTGCCCAATTACCGTTAAAACCTTCGATGGAAAATTAGTCCCACTCAACCTCAACTTCTTCAATTTTGCTGGAAAACCAAGCCGCTCTAAAAGGGTTATACTACCAACTGGAACCATAACCGTTAGAGTCTGCAACCTCAATAAATCCTCAAAATTCTCCAAAATGATTATAGGATTTCTACAACATCGTCCACCGCTGCAACCAGACACTAAGACATCTTTATACACAACTTTCAATTTTCTTATGCTTGGAAACCTGCAATAATACACTTCTTTTTTCCTGAAATGAATTGGCATTGCACAAACTAATGTTTGCAAATTCTCTTTAACCATATTTGGAGGTTCTATCATATACATATCCCCAAGTTTGAGATGCCTTAAATGTTGTAGTTCCCAAATTTTGGATGGCAATAAATGAAGAGTACGTTCTCCAAGTGTTGATTCATCAGTGCCATAAACAGTAAGTGTTTGTAAATTTGAATTTCTTGATACTACATCATCAAAACTATCAAACCACTGTGGTATGGAAAGATATCTTAAAAAAAAACTAAATTCCTTAAGGGCAATAATGGCAATCTTTTGAGTATTAGAGATTCACTCAAATCTAAAATTCTTAAATGTTTGAAAGGTATAAACCTTTCAAAACCTCCCTGAAAGACGAAAATGGAGCGAGGGATATTTGAACTAAACAACACATGATAGTCCAAACTATGTGAGCGTAAACTTAACCAGCGACATGAATTTGCGAGTATGTCTAATGACCATCCAATACATTGTTGAGTATTTGCTGCACATAAAAAACCTTCTTTTTGAACTTCTCGTACGCAGAAGCTATGCATGTCAATATGTATCTCACAAGTCTTTGGTCTGAAAGAGTACTCATCATCTGTTCTGACTAGTCCTCTACTTTTAAGAGCCCTTAAATACATGTAACCTATATCTTCTAATGGCAGACACCTCAGCGGCTTCACAAATCCCTCAGCAATCCATAACTTAATAAGTCTTTTCACATTGATTTTACTGTGTTTTGGAAAGACCACAAAATATAAAAAACAAACTTTTAAATGTTGTGGCAAACAATTGTAAATGTTGGTAAGCTTACTTGAGTGCTGTGTATCTCTATGCAGAATTCCCAATAACAGTAATTCTTTCTCGATCTTCTTCCATTCCTTCAATGTGTAGTTGCATTTAGATAGACGGTCTGCAACTGTAACAATTGAGCGCGGCAATCCTCTGCATTCCTCAACAAGATTCTTTGCAATTTCTTTAAATTTAGGTGTCATATTCTGTTTAAGAGAAAATCTGTGGGAAAATAGATCCCAACTCTTCTCGTCACTTAGGTAAGGCAGGCTCTTGATATTCGAACTTCTGGTGATGTACTCAGCCACATCAGTGAAAAGAGTGGTTAGCAATATCCCACTTCCATTTGAGTCATGAGGAAAACATTGGTGGATATCATCCCAAAGCTGAGTGTTAGGGACATCATCCAAAACAATTAAATATCTTTGGCATTTCCTCAAGTGTTTGTGCAGTTGGTCTTTTAGTTGAGAAGCAGTGCTTCCCTGCAGCATGTCAATTTCTTCATTGAGGGGGGTTGGCCTCATTGATTGAAGAAGAAGGTGGCACAGTAGTTGTTGCACATTCCCATTGTATCTTGGCGGAATAGTAATCCAAGCTTGAATGTCGAAATGTGATACAACCTCTTCGTCTGTATACAGTTGTTTACAAACAGTAGTCTTTCCAATGCCTGGGGCTCCAAAAATAATTGTGAGTACTCTTCGATCTGAATACCTATATATAAAGGAGACGATGCATTATCGATATAAAGCAATCGTTACTACAAAACATTAGTATATCCTCCTCCTCCTCCTCCTCAAACTGTGGAGAGCATTGAAAGGATCCACCCGACGACGCAATAATCTTGTGAGGGTGCGAAGCTGCAGCTTCTGACCAACCAATCAACGGAAGAAAATCATCGTTGTTGATAACCTTCAGCAACTCTTCTGCCTCCTTTGTTACTTGTTGCAAGCTTCGATGGAGATGGAGTTCACCTTCATGAGTTTTTTGTTGAAGTTGAAGGATGTTTGTGAGTTGTATTTCGATGGCATCTTCAACTTTGAGTGCAAAGTTTCTGATTTTGTTTAGCAGATGTCGTCGGATTGGTGCACCACCCACAGTATTGTTGTATTCCTTCTTCACAAAGGCTTCCATATAAGAGAGCTTCTGAAGCAGAGATTTCAATAATGGCTTTTCATAATCATGAAGAAGCGACACTCTGTGGTTGGGAAGCAAAAATTCAAGCTCAATGGTAGCCATGAGAGAAGTCAATGCAATACAAGCCATCTCTCTTTGTGTATGTTTCTCTCTCGATCGAATCTCTCTCTTAAGTCTGATAGATCTGCTTATTTGTTTTATAATAATTAAGAAGATAGGGAGAAGTGCGCGCAATTGCAATATGGGATCTAGTCAATGCAACACAAACAGCCATCTCTCACTCTTGCACATGTTATATGCCTTAACCGTACCCATCAATTATATATTTTAATATAAAGGGGAGACAGGAGACTAAATAGCTAATTAATATATTACTCTTTCTTTGTTTACTAGTTAGAAGCACATGCACATTCTGAAGCAGAGATTTCAATGGCTTTTATCATCATGAAGAGACACTCTTTGGTTGTGATGCAAAAATTGAAGTTAAATGGTATCCATGAGAGAAGTCAATGCAACAAAACCTATCTCTCTCTGTATGTTTTTATCTCTCTTGCACATGTTTTATGCCTTAACCGTACCGTACCTATCAATTATATATTTTAATATAAAGGGGAGACTAGCTAATTAATATATTACTCTTTCTTCTCCCAAATATATTACTCTTTCTTTGTTTACTACTTAGAAGCACATCCAATGCACTGTAACACTCCCGATTTTCACGACTTTTAAAAACCAATTAAAGCTTAGTAAAGAGATAAAGTCTACTCATCAAGATTAACATAAAGCGGAAGCTAAAAGACAAATACGGGAGATGTTATGCCACACCTATACATCTATAGGTGCACAGGCTAAGTCTAACAACACATCAAAGTCAAGCTTATAAATATCCACGGCTCACAAGCCAAAAGTCTAACAAAGCAGTCATATGGAGCTACACTAACTAACGAACTGCTAGCGCACTCTCCAAAAAGCTACTCAAAACCTGTAAAGCAACATAAAGATAGAGGATGACACCCGGTCAGCGAACATTGCTGGCAACCCATCAATACGCGTTAAATAGCATAAATAGATAGTATAAGCCAAAACCATTTTCGAAACGGAATACAGTACATATCATTTCAAAAGCCATAGAGAAAAGTCAACTTCAAAGACTCATTCACACTCTCAAGGAAAAAGGAAATCAACATCCTTATGACAACAACAAGACAAGAATAACAACTGTAAACAATACAACTCGAGATGTATTCTACTGATCACAAAGTAGAATACATCAAGACATGCTCAACAGCAAAGAAGCACATACACACATTGACAACTACATGCCACAGTGACAACTACATGTCACGAGATTCACAGTTCCAAGTTCCAACCTTATGCCCTGTTCCAACCTTATGGCTACCCCCGGCCTTATTTCAGTTCAAACCATTACCTCCGAGAGCCACCCTGTACTTCTGAGTCCAATCTTATGCCTTCGAGGACCATCGTCCCCCCTCCAACAACCTCCAACAAGACCACCTACACATAAGTACACGAGGGTCATATTCATTTCAATCACACAACCACCAACATATGAGCCTACGCTCAGGTCACATCACCAATTTCAATCATGCCACACGAGGACCGCATCATTATCAGGAAAACCAAGGCCCCATAAACCTTAGTCATGCTTCCCTCAAATGGCACAACAATTACACACGTTCACATCATAGGAATCAATCAATGGATCACAACAAAGATATGAAACCGTATTCAACAGCGAAGGATCACAATCCGACAACAAACGATGGTCAACACAAGTTTCCACCCTCAATAGGAAAGAACAAACCGCACACACTAGCATTTCAACATCAAAATAGCATGCTTATCAAACGGGTAAACCAAAATTAGTTCCATAGAACATACAAGACTCAACATCAATCTAACGAATCACAAAGTAGGACCACAAGCACGATTCAAGGCACCAAATCCTACATGGATTCCTAACATAACGTTCTAGACATACGAAACATCAAGAAGACTCTCAAATCGCCCAATAAAACAACATCGGGAGGTCAAAACATCAATACCGAGTCAAAAGAATCACGGGGAACAAATCCCCGCCAACCAATGTACACGTTCCCCGCGGGTGGGGCCACGGGTGGACCTCCACCCGTGGGTTCAAATGCCCACCACTCATATACCCCGCGGGTGGGGCGGCGGGTGGTGCTCTGCCCGTTGTTCCGCCCGCGGGTACTGACCTGCACACCAAATAATCCCTTTGGGAATTTTCAACAAAAAGTCCAAATTCAAGTCTAAAACACCCAAAATCTCACACAATACAACAATATGACTTGAACCCAAGAAAATAGCCAAGCAATGGCATACAAGAGCCCTAAGAACAAGCTCTAAACATGCATTACCACAAGACAATGTATCAAATCTCACATTTCAACACAAGAATCACAAGTAGAAGCCAAGAAATCATCATATAAGTAATAAAATAGGTTTTGTAAAGCATGGGTTACCTTTGTATCCTAGAACTTCACTTTCTCACCCTTAAAAAGCTTCTCCTAAAGCTCTTCTTCAACACCAACTTCATAAACATACCAAAAGACAACAAAGATTCTATTTTTAGAAAAAGACAACTAAAAGGATGCTAAAAACACCAAGAGATCAAGGATCTTACCCTCCCCTATTCTCAAGATTTGGAAAGTATGAATCTTGGAAGAAAACTTGTAGGATTTAGGATGCCGAAATTTTGGCTTGGAGAAGAAGCTACCAAATTCCTAGAGAGAAGGTAGAGGTTTTGTGTTTAGAGTGTTGGTGGATGAAATGAAAAGATGATGCTAGGTTAGCTTGGAATACAAACTTAAGGTAGAAAGACACCTTTGCCCTTACTAAAGTTGGAAGAATAAGGAGACAAGGGAACAACCCACTAGGCATAAGGTACAACTTTTTTACCTTGTTTGACTAGTCAAATTCTAGTCCTCCGACTATTGAATTTTCAGGATTTTTGGAATAAATTAACAATAAAACTAGGATTAATTATCTAATGAATCCTTAACTAGAGTTTGGATTTACGGGGCGTCACATCCTCTCCCCCTAACAAGAAGCTTCGTCCCCGAAGCTTGGGCACGACGAGTTCAAACAAAACGGGCAACGAGAATCAACAATGTGACAAAGGAAAACAAGGAAAACTTTTGACCAAAACTTCAAGAGTTCAAACGGTGTAAAATTGTCAAGAAGTCAAGACATTGTAAGATTTTAAAAGATCACAAGAGAAATTCCTTGAGCAAAACGAACACTAAAGTCAGGGCACAACCAAAAGCCTCCTAACCACACTACTCCTACAGCTAGATTCTAGCAAAGCAACCCAACTGAACTAACTATTCCAACCACATCTAACAAACAAGACGAGCAAGAGCAAACAACAAAGCACACCCAACAAACGAAAACAACAAAACAGCACAACAAACAAGGAAGAAGGGTAACGAGCTCACCGTACCCCAACACCGAACTAGAAGGACTCACTCTCAGACTCCTCGGCATCTTCGTCTGAGTCTTCCTCGGCCCTACCTCGGCTAAAACCGGCTTCTAACTGATCCAACCTCTCGTTGACAGCGACGAACTGCGTCTTCATGTAAGCAAAGCCTTCCTCTATCATCTGGTTCTGCTGACGAAGAAGGGTGACCACACGTTCCTCGTGCGTCATGGCGTCATGCTCCCTCTTGGTCCTAGCCTCCTTCCTCCTTAGGTTCTCTTCATCCTCAGAGTTGCTCTCTTCGGCTTCTTCGGCTTCTTCTCCACCCTCTTCTTCTTCCTGGTCCTCTTCATCTTCATTCCCGGCATCTCCTCCCAAGCTCTGGACTGCGAGATTTAGCTTCCCAATAGGGATCTCTAACTCTGCAACTAACACACTCCTCTCGGCGGGGGCTTTTCTGGCGACCTCTTCAAGAGTGATGTACTCCCCATCATCAAGCTGAAACAAGTTGCAACTTCGGAGGTTGGTGGCATCCAACACCATCTTACCCACTGGCTTAGGTACACAACCGTCAACACTTACTCCTTTCTTGACGAAGATCCAGTTCAAAACCATGCCATATGGCAAACTCTTGCGGTTATGATCCCGGCAAAATACCATGTGATGCAACATTAATGCCGGCAAGTTGAACTTCACCATATTCTTCAAGCAAAAAGCAAACGTACACTCCAACTTTCCCAACAAACGGCTCTTGTTGTTATTAGGCAGCAAACAGTCAGAAACAAGCATAACCAAAATCCTTTGCTCAGCAGACAACCATTTCCTCTCCGGCCTCGTGGCCTGGGTGAAACCACTAGTCCGACCCAAGAGATAACTGAAGTAATCTTGATAGCTCATGTTGTCCATCCCAATCTAGGAGTCACCACTATACTGCGAGACTCCCGTAGTGGTCAGACTCAAAAGCTGAGCCAACCTTTTCTCAGACATAACAACCATCACACCTCTCACTTTAGAGGTAACCTCCAACTTTCCACCATCTTTAGTCATAGTCATGTGATGGTAGAACTCTTTCACCAAACTTGGGTAAGTCTCGGCCCTGATGGCGAGAAACCCATCCAACAGACCCTGATAATTCAGCATTTCCAACAAAGAACTTGAAAAAGAATCAGGATCAAAGGTTTTACCTTCCAACACCAAGTAGTCGGCATCCACCCATTCTACTCTCCTCGCCAAATTAGACCTTCTGGGCATGATTCTGAGATGACCCAAAGACTCAAGGTAGACCCAAAACTCCTTTTGTAACACCCCGAAATTTTTAAACTTTTAAAACTTATATAATAAATGTAATTCCTCATTAAATCCCAAAATCAAGCATAAGAGTATGGGGTGCTATGCCACACCTGAGCTAGAGAACTCAGGTTCACAGGCTATCTAACTAAAATCCTCAAATAATGTCAATACATAATCATGGCACGCAGGCCGAAAGGGAACTAGCTACTCTACGCCTCGGATCTCTAGCGCGCTCTGGGATCTACTCATCTGTGCCTGAAAGCCAAATATATCTGTTCAGCGAGAGATGCTGGTAACCCACTCCAACGTGTTGAAATATAGTATATATATATATATATATATATATATATATATATATATATATATATATATATATATATATATATATATATATATATATATATATATATATATACAAAAATCATTTCGAAGCAGGAAGATATATATTTAAGAGACGCTAGTTTTAAAACCAGGAATAGACTCAGCAAATACGGATAAGTACATCAGACAACAATAATAACATCATAAGGAATACGCATTTATGGTCACAAGCCACTTCTTAATTCCAATCCACATCATCATCCAATCATCATTCATATCACATAATCATCGATGGCGCCACGGGACCAATCGCATTCCCCGAACATGAGGGTTAATGCCTATAGCATTAACACGGCCCGCAGCACCCTACCTCAGTACCGCGGTACGAGGGGAGTTGATCGCAACCAACCCTTTGAGAACCGCTGACGAACTCATCGTCGGACCACGATCCGACACACCGCTGACGCGCCCAGTCGGTGGACCGCGATCCCCTTTACAAGGGGGGACTTACGACCCTACACACCGTTGATGCGCACAATCGGTGGGCCGTAGCGGATCAAGCCCGACACACCGCTGAGCTAAACTCAGTCGGTGGGCAAAGATCCTCGGAGACTACGGTCCTACATACCGATGTCCCACCACTCGGTGGGTCGCAGCCAGTCGTAGCCCTACACACCGCCTGATTACTCAGGTCGATGGACTACAACCTTCGCCAGCTTGTTGGCCCCATACCGCCTGTCACGTCCCGGTTGGTGGGTCATATCACCGAGGCCCATGTGGACCTTCAGTCCTGTACATAATCTTTATATACCTGACCGGTCTCTACCAGCCTGGTTAACAGTTGGGATGGTTCTCAACCCATTCAACTACCCGTATAGTGGACCTCAGTCCTATATTAATATCCCTGACCGATCTTAACCGGCCTGGTTAACAGTTGGGATGGTTCTCAGCCCATTCAACTGCCCGTATAGCCCAATTGATCTTAACCAAGTTGGGGTCATGCATCACGTAACACACAATAACACATAATAACACATAATTCACATAGGGAAGGGGGGAGACATATAATTAAGCTTACATGTGATCATTCACATACTAATAATAATTCCTAAGGGTTCATATAACTTCCACCTAGGTCCACGGGTTACCAATTCAACTGGCATGCAATTCATAAGACTCGTTTAACCTACGAATGGTACCCGAAATTCCAAACTAGACTCAGGCACGACAAACGGGGTCCGTTGGGACACCATGGGGAACGAGGAACATCAAACGGGGAAGCCGGGGACCCAAGGGGTGGTGTGGACCAGCGAGTAGCCGGTGGGTGGGGGTCACCCGCCGGCAGCCCGGTGGGCACTGTTCCGGGCAGTGCCCTTTTGGGCAGCGGGTAGGTGGTGGGTTCCCCCACCCCACCTACCACCCACTGACTCGTTCGTCACAAATTCGTCCCAGGATCCTTTGTGGAATCCGAAACCATGCTTAGACACTTTTAAACGCAAATAACGACATTACATAAGCAATTACCGGATCAAAAGCAAGAATCATGTAGGACTTATCCTATTACGGCTTCTAAATATAAACAACACCTGAACATGCGAATTCCCACCCAAATATAAATCAAGAACATCCTCAATACGAATTCCCAATCCAACCTAGGGCTCTAATCCCACCCAAATCATCAAGAACATATTTTATTCTTAACATCAAGAAAATATCAAGATTCGTCAAGAATCATCGTATCATAATCAAGAACTTATTTTTAACATCAAGGTCATCAAGATTCTCAAGAAAGCATATAAGTCATCTTATCAATCATCAAGAACATAACATAATTATCATAGAAGAATTCAATCAAGACACAAGAATATAGAGGGAGGCCAAGGAAAGAGATTATAGCGAAGAAAATAGGTTTTGTTGAGACATGGGTTACCTTTTAGCCTTAATTAATCATCCCTTGGCTATTAAGGTTCTTCCCTAAGATTTCCATCCGTTTTGATCTCCCTAGGCTTGGTGGTGGGGAGTCCCTTGGGAATTCTTGTGTGGTGATATTTATTGTGGTGTGACTTCTAGGTGCCTCCTATGTCCTTATATATATATTTAGGAGTCCTAATTAGGGTCTGAATGGTATGGGTTTACTAATTCTATTCCTTATAGGACTAAGGACTTGTTTTAGGGATAAGGGTCCATGGTCCATGTTGGACCATATTAATTAATTAAAGAGAATCCTAACCATAAACTGAATAGTAAAGGTATACTTTCTTTATTCCTAATAGATGTGTAGGCCTAGGATTCCTAATTAGGATCTGGTTAGGAAAATGTTGACTTTCTTTATTTCTAATAGGCTTATGACTCTAGTTTAGGCAAGGGTCCACGATCCGTGGTGGACCACATTAATTAATTAAAGGGATTTCTAATCAAATTAAATCCTTTTTAATTATAATTAATGAAATTAATTAAACAATTAATTCGGGATTAAAGGCCGTAACACGGGGTGTTACACCTTTCTTTCTTCCTCCTCTTCTCTCTCTTACTCTCCCTCTCTCTCGGCTTCACGGCTGGACGACGGTGGCAGCAGCTCGGCGGACCGGCGATGGCGTTTGGTGGCGGCGTTGCTCCGGCCGTGACAGGGAAGGGAACTCGACGGGCAGAGGGGGGTGTTCGGTGGTTAGCGGGTGGGAGGAGAAAAGAAGAAGAAGGGTTTGGGAATTTGGGGAAAATTTTGGGAAAATAAGATTTTAATTTGGGGATTTTTGGGTAAAGTAAGAATTATAGGTTAAAAGGAATTTAAATGGGGTAAGGTTTAAGAAATGTAATTGGGTTAGGTGGTTTAAGGGTTGGGCTGGTAACTTGCACACCTAGGTTCGAAGCTAGGTGGCCCAAAAGGAAAACGTTGGGTTAAGAGAGCATATTTGCAAGGCTTCGGGATCAACACTAGCAAGAATCTCTTAGAATAAACAATCAATTCACAAAGGAAACTCACTAGAAAAGTCTAACAAGGAAAATGCACATTTTCAAGATAAAGGTAGGCTTAAAGAAAGGTTACCCTCCGACTCAGCTTGGGACTGGCCCATCACAAACACTCGACCCAAAGGCCTCGGCACGAACTCCCTCCCGAGGTTCCACCGGATCCCGAGCTAGGTGGCAAAGCTCTTGTTCCTAGCAATCCTTTCCCACATTTCCTGCATGCAAAGGTCTTAACTTGATCTCCAGACTCTACTCGGGTTGATCCTTGAGGTGGGGAGGTGCGTTCCTTGCTCGGAAGTCTTGTCTCGGTTTCTTGAAACTGTGGGATCCACCGCCTTCATTCCTCTTCTTAGCGAGCTCAAACGACCCTCTCTGCAACTGTTGTACCCGGTAAAGATCGGCAACGCTCAGATAAGCCTCCTTCAAGGTCCTCGGCTTGCTCACGGTCAACGCCTTCCGGGCTTCATAGTTGAGCCCAGCCACGAACTTCTCAACCTTCGCGAGCTCGGCGGGGACTAGCATCCTTGCAAAGCGGGCAAGCTCCAAGAAGCGTTTGTGGTACTCCACCACAGAAGATGAGCCCTGCTGGAGATGTAGAAACTCCTCGTACATAGCAGCTCGGACATGCGATGGGTAAAATCGCTCTCTCATCCGGTCCTTCAAAGCTGTCCAGTCGAAGTCGGGCTGATCTTGACATGCGGGTCCCTCATGCACCCACCAGAGATCGGCCTCGTGACTGAAGTAAAAAGAGGCCAGCTCCACTCCACGCTCCTCAGGGCACCCTACAACTGAGAAGATCTTGTCGAGGTTTCGGATCCACTCCTCCAGTATCACTAGATCCTCCTCTCCGGCGAACACGGGTGGCCTATGTCCCGAGACTAGACGCCCCACATCCCGATGTCCGGCAGGCTGCGGCGGTGGAGCAGTATGGTTATTGTGCATAAGAGCTTCACTCAAGGTCTGCATGATCTGCGTCAGATGTTGCAAATTCTGAGCCAGTTGCTCGTTGGTTGGTGTCTTGGGCGTACGAGCGCATTGACGAGGTGGAGCCATAGCGATACATCTACAGCAACAACACGGTTACCGTAGGCACAAACAACAACGCACCCTTACCTGGCGCTAACTAAAAGAACGCTAAGCTAAGCAGAAACAACAAAGCAAATAGGGCAAACGTTAAACAACACACAGCTCACCACGCGTCCTAGAAGTCCTAAGTCTTAAACTCATAGATACATAAAGGCCAACTTATGGTGTCAAACCAAACTTAACTTCATAAAAGTCCAGACTCTAACATCCTAGGCTCAAACCTAGGCTCTGATACCAACTGCAACACCCCCAATTTTCACGACTTTTAAAAACCAATTAAAGCTTAGTAAAGAGATAAAGTCTACTCATCAAGATTAACGTAAAGCAGAAGCTAAAAGACAAATACGGGAGATGTTATGCCACACCTATACATCTATAGGTGCACAGGCTAAGTCTAACAACACATCAAAGTCAAGCTTATAAATATCCATGGCTCACAGGCCAAAAGTCTAACAAAACAGTCATATTGAGCTACACTAACTAATGAACTACTAGCGCGCACTCCAAAAAGCTACTCAAAACCTGTAAAGCAACATAAAGATAGGTGATGACACCCGGTCAGCGAACATTGCTGGTAACCTATCAATACGCGTTAAATAGCATAAATAGATATTATATGCCAAAACCATTTTCGAAACGGAATACAATATATATCATTTCAAAATACATAGAGAAAAGTCAACTTCAAAAACTCATTCACACTCTCAAGGAAAAAGGAAATCAACATCCTTTTGACAACGACAAGAAAAGAATAACAACTGTAAACAATACAACTCGAGATCTATTCTATTGATCACAAAGCAGAATACATCAAGACATGCTCAACAGCAAAGAAGCACATACACACATTGACAACTACATGCCACAGTGACAACTACATGTCACGAGATTCACAGTTCCAAGTTCCAACCTTATGCCCTGTTACAACGTTATGGCTACCCCCGGCCTTATTTCAGTTCCAACCATTACCTCCGAGTGCCACCCAGTACATCTGAGTCCAACCTTATGCATCCAAGGACCGTCGTCTCCCCTCCAACAACCTCCAACAAGACCACCTACACGTAAGTACACGAGGGTCCTATTCATTTCAATCACACAACCACCTACATATGAGCCTACGCTCAGGTCACACCACCAATTTCAATCATGGCCACATGAGGACCGCATCATTATCAGGAAAACCAAGGCCCCATAAACCTTAGTCATGCTTCCGTCAAATGGCACAACAATTACACACGTTCACATCATATGAATCAATCAATGGATCATATCACAACAAAGATATGAAACCGTACTCAACAACGAAGGATCACAATCCGACACCAAACGATGGTCAACACAAGTTGCCACCCTCAATAGGAAAGAACAAACCGCACACACTAGCATTTCAACATCAAACTAGCATGCTTATCAAACGGGTAAACCAAAATTAGTTCCATAGAACATTCAAGACTCAACATCAATCCAACGAATCACAAAGTTGGACCACAAGCACGATTCAAGACACCAAATTCTACATGGATTCCTAACATAACGTTCTAGACATACGAAACATCAAGAAGACTCTCAAATCGCCCAATAAAACAACATCGGGAGGTCAAAACATCAATACCAAGTCAAAACAATCACGGGGAACAAATCCCCGCCAACCAATGTACACGTTCCCCGCGGGTGGGGCCACGGGTGGACCTCCACCCGTGGTTCCGCCCGCGGGTACAAATGCCCACCACTCATGTACCTCGCGGGTGGGGCGGCGGGTGGAGCTCTGCCCGCCGTTCCGCCCGCGGGTACCGACCTGCACACCAAATAATCCCTTCGGGGATTTTCAACAACAAGTCCAAATTCAAGTCCAAAACACCCAAAATCTCACACAATACAAAAGTATGACTTGAACCCAAGAAAATAGCCAAGCAATGGCATACAAGAACCCTAATAACAATCTCTAAACATGCATTACCACCAGGAAATGCATCAAATCACACATTTCAACACAAGAATCACAAGTAGAAGCCAAGAAATCATCATATAAGTAAGAAAATTGGTTTTGTAAAGCATGGGTTACCTTTGTAGCCTAGAACTTCACTTTCTCACCCTTAAAAAGCTTCTCCTAAAGCTCTTCTTCAACACCAACTTCATAAACATACCAAAAGACAACAAAGATTCTATTTTTAGAAAAAGACAACTAAAAGGATTCTAAAAACACCAAGAGATCTAGGATCTTACCCTTCCATATGCTCAAGATTAGGAAAGTATGAATCTTGGAAGACAACTTGTAGGATTTAGGATGCCCAAATTTTGGCTTGGAGAAGAAGCTACCAAATTCCTAGAGAGAAGGTAGAGGTTTTGTGTTTAGAGTGTTGGTGGATGACATGAAAAGATGATGCTAGGTTAGCTTGGAATACAAACTTAAGGTAGAATGGCACATTTTCCCTTACTAAAGTTGGAAGAATAAGGAGACAAGGGAACAACCCACTAGGCATAAGGTACAACTCTTTTACCTTGGTTTACTAGTCAAATTCTAGTCCTCCGACTATTGAATTTTCAGGATTTAAGAATAAATTAACAATAAAACTGGGATTAATTATCTAATTAATCCTTAACTAGAGTTCAGATTTACGGGGTGTCACATGCACGATACAAAAATGTTCAATAAACAAAAATTTAAGGAGGTGAAATTATCAATATTTAGACTCTTATCACGTTTACATGCAATGAACTAAGATTGCGCTTGGTTGGAAATGCTTGTACTCTTGATGATGCATGTAGAGTCATTGGGAGCCAAATGAGAAGCTATGAAGATAAGAGCAACACCTCTTAGAGAGCCAAATTGTGGAGTGTTTAGTGTTCTTGGTCATTTCGACAAACAAAGGCAAAATTGGAGCAAAAGAGCAAGAAGTTGAAATTCCCGCACAAATCGTCCACTTCTTGGTATTTTGGTCATATCTCTTCGTATAAATGTCCAAATCAATTGATTTTTATATCATTGGAAAGCTATTTGAAGGGCTATAACTTTAATGAATACTATGAATGCTAATTCAAAGGTTTTGGGGGTAAAAAAATAGCTTAGAAGTTGAAGCAGGTGCACAGATTTTCGTCTGTGGCAACCACTGCCTGGTGGCCACGGGTGTGGCCACTGGGCAGTGTGCCCTGCGTTTCTGGCCACGGGATCAGCCAAACCCGTTGCCAGCCTTCTTTGGTTATATTTAACCGTGTTTTCAGTCATTTTAACAGGGTTCCGACCAATTTTAGAACCCTAGCTTCTCTCTTTCATTTTCTTTCATATTTTAGGGTTAGATTAGGCTTATATTTAGGTTATTAAACATTTTAGAAGCTTGAAAAACTTGAATATGAAGCTTGGATTTCATCATTTCACTTCCATTTCTATAGATAAGTTCTACCTCTTTTATTTCTATTTCCACTTTGCTATTTAATTTCTTGCTTTATTGCTTTGATCTTTATCCTGTGTTTGTTATGGAATTCCTTGTTGATTATGAATCTTGTGTTATTTTCATTATGGTTGTGTGATTAGTTCTCCTTGGAGGGAGGCAGGGATGTAGGTTAGGTGTTTGATGGATGACTTTGAATTGGTTGAAAAGGAATGTTGATGCTTGACCTTGATGTTGTTGATTGACATGTTTATTTGAGTCTCGATTAGGGACTGACAACCTAGTCTAAGTTTAAGGAGTTGATCAACCATGCTTTACCTTTGAGAAAAGGGGAGTGTGTGATGTTAAGAACACCAGGTGTTTGATGAAATGCCTCTTAGACATTCTTGATTCATGAGAATGTCCTTGAATGTTCTAGGAGTGTGGGATGACCTTGAGAAAGGCTTCCCTATCGTTATATGGCATCTATCATCTTTTTGTCCCCAATTTGGTTTCACTATCTTGACCTACCTTTAGTTCCTATCTACCTCCACTTGCTTATCATTTGTTTTCATTGTAATGTGTTGTTTGATATTGTGTTTGTATCCAAACCAACCCTTCCATTTGGCTAGATTTCTATGAGGAACATTAGTATTATGCTTGGAACACTAAAGCTCTACTCATATCGCCAATCCTTATGAGAACGATATCCGGTGTAAGGATACCCTCTTACACATCCACTCACCCAAAGTACTACTTAGTCAAAACGCTTAGTAAGTATATATATATATATATATATAATAAAAATTGTCACGTTAGATAGTGAAAAAAATTTTGTCCATATAACTTTATCGATATTGTAATGCACCCATTAATCTATAGGCAAAAGCGAACATCCCTCTCTTTGTCCAATAACTTACAAAGAAATTGAACACTCATTTTGAGCACTAAAGTAAATATTTTATGAATAATTAAAAGTAGTCAAAAGCTAGCTCATGAGTTAAGGTTTGGCCCCAACTTAAGTACCACTCCACAATCACCTTTCACTCCAAACTCTTCCCAGTTCCCTTTGGACCATGATACGGTACTCATGATACGGTACTCAAGCCAAGACCCTAAATCCACCACAAAAGCTAGCTCATGAGTGAAGGTTTGGCCCCAACTTAAGTATCACTCCACAATCTCTTGTGGAGTCGATGTGGGATCGTATCATGATAGCAACGTCTTTAGGAGAAAACTAAGAATCAATCTCAGCTTTACATTTGACAAAATTCAATGAATTAGATCAAATTAAAAAAAATGCGATAACATTTTCGTAATTCTCACCAACTTTACTATGTATTCTAGAACACTATACTTTACACTTATCTGAATTTTCCAAGAATGCACATTTAGTTGTTACAAAATGCACGTTTAGTATTAAAAAGTTGCACTTGCAAAAATGCTAAAGTGTGTTGCACAAGAGGATATCTATTGGAGGATGGGGGTGGGAACCGGGGTTTTCGTTTTGAGATGGCCTGGTTGCTGGATGGTGGGTGCTGTGGAGTGGTAGAGCAGGCTTGTGGTGACGGGGGTGGTGGGGCTTTTTGGATAGTGTGAGGCTGACTGGTGACCGCTTGCAGGAGTGGGGGTTACTGTTTTCGTATGTTTGGTAAGCAAATTAAGTTGTGGCCTGCGAAACTTATGGCCTTACGAGGCCACACTAATGCGACTTCTTTGGCTAATTATCAAATTATTGAAGCTTAGTTGAATCAGCTTGAGGCGCAAGAGGATATCTATTGGAGGCAGAACAAAGCAACATTGGCTTCGGGGAGCTGATGCCAATACCAAGTTCTATCATAGGTATGTTTCTTCCCATAAGCGTAAGAATACTTTATCTAGAATTAAGGATTCTAATGGGGTGTGGGCTAGATTTTGGATTACTTTGTGGATATATTTAAATCTAATGGTACGCCTGCCGGTGGGGAAGATTTCTTTAATAACATACCTCCTAGAATTACTCAAACCCAGAATGATATGTTTGTTCGCCCCTTTGAGGCAGAGGATGTCAAAGTGGCCCTCTTCTCAATTTTCCCGGACAAGGCCCTAGGGCCAAATGGGATGAATCCAGGTTTTTACTAGCATTTTTGGGATGTGGTGGGGGTGATGTGACTTCCTTTGTGCTTGAGTATTTGCATTCTGGAGCCTTCCCGGTTGGGCTGAATGAAACAAATATTGTCTTAATTCCTAAAAATAAGGTCCCTGGGTTGGTGTCTGATTTGAGGCCTATTGCCATGTGTAACGTGATTTACAAAATTATTGCAAAAATGATAGCTAATAGGATGAAACCTCTGCTAAACGGTGTGACATCCGAATCCCAGAGTGCTTTCATTGATGATAGGTTGATCACAAACAATATTCTTATTGCTGCGGAAGTGAGTCATTATTTGAATAGGAAGCAATGTGGAAGAGTTGGTTGGGGGGCTCTAAAATTGGATATGACTAAAGCTTATGATAAAATGGAATGGTCTTTTTTGCGTAGCATGCTTGTAGCTCTAGGGTTTGCTGATAGATGGGTTGATTTAATTATGTTATGTGTTGTATCTGTCTCCTATAATGTTCTTGTAAATGGCTCTATAGGAGGCGGGGTCACACCCACCCGAGGCCTAAGACAGGGGGATCCACTATCCCTATACTTATTTATTTTTTGTGCATAAGGGTTGTCTCTCCTTTTGCAAAATGCTCAGGCTCAGGGTTTTATTCATGGTTGTAGGGTGACTAGGGGAGCATCAGCCATCTTCATTTGTTTTTTTGCAGATGATAGCATGTTGTTCTTTAAAGCTAATTCGCAGGAAGCAAGTGTTTTTAAGCAGTGCCTACATACCTATGAGCACCTCTTAGTTCAGTCTGTTAATTACCATAAGTCCAGTGTCTGCTTTAGTAAAAATACTAGGGATGATGATAGAGCCGCAGTGGTTGGGTTACTTGGTGTTATTCAGGCTCTTTATTTTTGAAAATATCTGGGTTTGCCATCATTTATTGGAAGAAATAAAAGGTTGGTGTTTTCTTATATTGAGAAAAAAATTAAGCAAAGATAGGGTCATTGAATAAAAAGTTACTAACTCGGGCAGCCAAGGAGATCATTTTGAAAAGTGTGGTACAGTCTATGCCTACCTTTTCAATGAGTGCTTTTCTACTTACTAACTCTTTATGTATAGCTATTGAAAGATGTATGAACAGGTATTGGTGGGCCAAAAGTGGCGCCAATGGGAGTGCTATTCATTGGATGGCTTGGGATAGGCTTTGTAAACCCAAGGCGGTTGGTGGTTTGGGTTTCAAGGACCTTCGGGCTTTTAATCTGGCCATGTTAGGCACGCAAGCTTGGCGTTTTCTCACAAAACCAGAGTCGCTAGCTGCCCGTGTGTATAAGGCAAGATATTTTCCTAAGACCTTCTTTATTGATGCTTCTATAGGAAATAACCCCAGTTACTGTTGGAGGATTATTATGGCTGCACATGATCTAATTTGTAGTGGAGTTCGGATGATGATAGGGGATGGTGAGGCTACTTTAATCTGGGGACACTCGTGGCTCTTGGATCCTAATCTGTTGATCCACACCCCTATGCCATGGCAATTGGAAGGGTCTAGGGTGTCAGGTTTGATTGATTCGGATACTCAAACATGGGATTTGTCCATTCTTCATGATATCTTTGACCCATGTGATGTGAACCGTCTTTTGAGGGTGCTTGTGTGCCCATCTTATGAGGACTCGTGGTATTGGTATAAGGAACCTAGCGGTTCCTATTCTGTGAAGAGTGGTTATAGGTGCATTACGGGTGAGTTTAACACTACCCAGAATTGTTTTAATAAGTGGACATCTTTATGGAAGTTAAAAACACCACCCCGGTGGAAGACTTTCTTATGGAGACCTATTAGTGGTATTCTTCCCACCACTACTACCCTCCTTTTAAAGAGAGTGGATGTTAGCCCGACATGTCCTATGTGTGTTTTGGTTCATGAAGATGTTATGCACTCCCGCAATGATTGTGAATTTGCAAAGCTTGTTTGGCATGAGTTTCAATTCCTTATTTCTTGTTTGTATAGTGGATCTTTTCCAGAGTGGTTCCAAAATGCTATGGATTTATTAACAGTAGATATTCTCGTTAAAGTGGTTGTAGTGCTATATCATATTTGGAGTGCGAGGGACGAAGCGGTATGGGAAGCGTGTATGCAGCCCCCATCACGTGTTTGGAGGCGTGCTGCTACAGCCATCGTTGCATGGGACGCTGTCGCGGTGTCACTGGTTCATCCTCCTACACAGTAGCACCCCGCTGCCTCAGCTGCAATCGGATGGTTTACGTTGCTTCTTCGACGCGGCCTTCTTCACAGATTCGGGCAGGGCGTGCTTCGTAGCAGTCCTATTCTCGGCAGAGGGTCGGTTTTTGGCTGCCTGCCGCAAACGGCCCGTTGCCATACTCAACGAATGTGCTCATAGCCGAATCCCTTGCGTGCAAAGAAGCGCTATCTTTGTTGGGAGATCGTGCGATTGTATCGGTAGCCTTTCACACCGATTGCTCGACTCTTCATCGTTTCATCAATAGCTCGGGGAGCTTGCCTAGATTGTATGTTGGAGTGGTTATTCAGGATTGTAAGGCTATAATGGCTGCCTAGGCAGTTAAATTTGATTGCTTATTCTTTAGCTACTAAAGCCGTTTCTTAGGTTGGTACTCTGTCCCTCCTGACTTTGTTTCTTCACTCTTGCAGTAATTGAATTTCACTTTATTGCTTTCAAAAAAAAAAATGCACTTACTAGAATTTGGTTAGGTGAAATAAAGTGTAAACATGTATGGTAAGAGATTAAAAGGTGTCTCCTATAGTTAGGATCCATTCAGGATACCTTGTGGTCTAACAAAAAAAAAAGTGTAAACATGTATTAATTGAGGGATTGAAAGCCTTGGGGGTGGAGAATAACAACCACCCGCCAATTAGGCGGGAGCAAAATATGTGAGAAACCCAAAAAAAAAAAAAAGAATAGAAAAAATATATTATAATGAAAGATTACAATAAATTGTCTCTATCTCTACTCGGATCTATACTTCACATATATTAAACTATGTAAGGATCGTATATTTATAAGAACATTTGGGACTAAATCATTCGTAATAGGAATAGGAAACTAAGCTCACTCCTATTTAGAAGTTTCCTAATATTCAACAGGGTCTACTCAGGATATCTCATGGTTTAACAGAAAAAAGTGTAAACATGTATTAAATGAAATATTAGTTATTGGGGAACTTCTTGCAAGATTAGCAGTGCTGTGTTAAGCATATATACAAACACTCAAAAGTGAAGAGTATTGAGATAGCCAAAAATCTAGATAATCATGAATATAAATTTTTATACAACATAGCACGCCAAT
Source organism: Ipomoea nil (assembly GCF_001879475.1). Taxonomy (NCBI): domain Eukaryota; kingdom Viridiplantae; phylum Streptophyta; class Magnoliopsida; order Solanales; family Convolvulaceae; genus Ipomoea; species Ipomoea nil. The sequence continues at coordinate 2,717,735 of NW_017619600.1, forward strand.
CTGCAAACAAAAACTTCATTGCAAATTAAAATAGAAAAGAAACCTAGATGTAAACTCATATCATCATCTCATATAGCTAGGCACCAATGCACCATGATAAACTTGCCTGCTACTATAGAGCCACCAACACAAATCCAACCTTTAAAAACCATCAACATTAGTTAACTCAAGCATACTGGCAAGAGGGGGTTTCACCAATAACAGGAAGATCCGATCCTAAGCTTGTGTTTCAACAGTAGCATCTATAGCATATTTTGGATATTCTGCAATAGCATCTTGACCAAATTAAAGATAGTAGCATACTATTCAGCAATCCATTGCCTTGAGAATAGTATATTCACAAAACCGGGTGTGATCATACTGCATCTTTCGATTATCTAGCCGGGATTGAGAAAGTTTATGCTTAATGCCCTGCAAATCAGAAACATTCGGCTGTCAATTCAAAGAATAGCTTTTGAATGAGAAACCAGAAAACTAGGTTAGTCATGTTTTATTATAGATCAAATAGTATGTTATTAGTTGCAATATGTCTTTGCATAAGTACCATATTTCTAATTAAACAACAGTAAATTCACTGTGAGCTCCATCATGTCATCTTCTACATATGGATACAGTAGTGATTCCTCATAATCAAGTCCGATGATTTTGATTTATAGAAAAATAAGATAACGAAATAAGATCAGATAAATTAAAGAAATAGTAAAAGCTTTAATTTTATAATGAAAGTAAAAAATTAAGAATGAATTGAAGCATGTTAGTTGTACTATATGTAGCTTCTAACCTCAAACATTCTTCATCGTAATGGATGCATCAGCCTTTCCCAATCCACAAGTGACATTGGGCTCTAAGTCATCTTTAATCGCCTGCAAATGAGAAACTATTTGTCTGTCTGTCAAAGGTAAAATACAAATTAAAGCAATATTATCAGTCTAATATAACTTCTCTATCAAAAAACTTTCCATTCTCTGTTGTGGAAAAGCATGTTTACTCTGCAGGCTCTACAACCTCTATAAAGAATACAATTTTTCTTCAAGTCATTTCATACTGTTAAGAATGAAAACTCCCTATATATCTATTACTTCTTTCATTTAACTTCACAGTTCACAACCACACTGTCATATATATACATGTTAGGCTACTGTTATCATGCCTCTTCACATCCCTATGACTCTTCACATACCCATGACTCTTCACATATCTAACACTCCCCCTCAAGTTGGAGCATAGATGTTAATCATGCCCAATTTGTTACATACATATACATATCACATGAGCCATAGGATTTCACACCTAGAGTCATAACTTTCGAGACCAACACCCATGTCTCGAACCACTTGAACAATCTTCAAACCACGTTGTGCCAAATCAGTCCACAACGCACCTTGTCGCACCAACAAAGCTTCTACGGTAGGAATGACAATGGGGCAGGGCGGGTACGGGGGACATATCCCACGCCTCCGCACCCGCATTTCCAACCCACTCCCCGCACCCGCGCGGGTAATGAAAATCCTACCCCATACCCGCCCCCGCGGGGATTTTGCGGGTGCGGGTAATACCCAACCCGCAACTCTAATTATTTATATTACACTTAAATCTAATAAAAATCTTATACTACAGTTGTAATTATCACATTGATTTTTTTATAAATTTGAACATAACTCTAAAATATAATAAGAGCCAATGAAGTTAGTTCTTAATTGGAACTAAAATTGTGTTGATAGTATAAATTGTATTAAGTGTTTACTCATTGTGTTATTTGTATTGTTCCTATTCAAATTTCATGAACAAAAAACTAAGAAGTTTAATACATTATACATTTTCAATTATAAAATATACATAAACTTATATAATAAATGAATACTAATAACAATATATATATATATATATATATATATATATATATATATATAAGTGCGGGTACGGGGCGGGGATACCTCCCCCCGCACCCGCCCCCATACCCGCGCGGGTATATAAATTTTCCCCCATACCCGCACCCATTACCCAAATTGTGCGGGTATTTTAAAACCCGTAGGGACGGGGATGCGGGAACCCGTTGGGTGCGGGTAGAATTTCCATCCCTATTCTACGGAGCCAAAAACCAGGCCAATCACCACAGTGCACTTGTCCCTCTCTCCATGCACCCTTACCAACGCTGTACAACACCACAGTGTTTCCCCAATGCATGCACGTAAACTGATTCACCCTGAATCATTATTCAGTCGTCGGCCTTCCCCACGGCATATGCCAAGCCCGCACCACTCCTGGCACCAGTGCTGCCCATCCTACAACACCCCTATTTACTTGCACTGAACAGGCTACACTGACTCAACTCAGAACCTAGTAATGCTCCCATACCAAATTAATTTAAAACAAGCGACAAACTATCATAAACCGGTTTTCAAAAAAAAAAAAAAACAAAACTATGATAAACTAAACACAAAGTTCAAGGCTTATTAATATGATAAACCAACCAACACAAAAGAAACTATTGCCTAATTATTCCCTTATTATCAGTTTTTTTTTCCTTCTCAACCCAACACAAACCTACTGACCATCCCGACAGCAAAAGACACCTACTGACCATAGTCGCTGGCGGCCGTCACAAACCACTCAACCCGGCGTCGTCGTTGTCAGTTGTTGGAAAATACCCACTGTCGGATCCTCAACCGAGCTAAAACAACATGCCACCAACAATCCATACTCCAATACATCATAAACCATACTTTGATGAAATGGGCTCACGAAAAGACAATATTTTGCCGTAGAAGTCACCGAAAATGGCCTCACACGCCTCCACCACCACCCCAGACCTACTGGGCTCACAGATGCGAGCCTGCCGGTACTCGCCTTGACCGGAGAGGACGTCGAAACAGAACACACGTGCCGGCGCGTGGGGTTTGAACCTCTGGACTGCGACGGCGGGTGGAGGCTCCGTGCGCCGCGAAACTCCTGCCGGTGAAGTCGCCTCCCTGCGCCGATCAATGCCCACTGGGCTCTGATACCATGTTAAGAAAGAAAACTCCCTATATATCTATTAGTTCTTTCATTTAACTTCACAACCACATTGCCATATATATACATGCTAGGTTACTGTTATCATGTCTCTTCACATACCTATGACTCTACACATATCTAACACATACAATGCATTATCTGCAGTCTAGAGCATTCAGTTGCTTAAAATAAAATGGTAAAAAAAAATTTACTTGAGGACTAACTTTAGGATTTGTGAGTGATGTTTTTGAAACCAGGATCGTTGTCAAATATTTGATTTGATGCCTTACAAAATGCCAGAAATAGATGTAATCAATCTCATGATGCATCTATAGTCTATAGAATTTAATTGCTTAAAACAAAATGGTTAAAACCTCTCATGAAGAATGAGTACATGATCTAAACCCTTTGTTTGAAACAAGAATCACAGTTAAATCTTTGATTAATTTGAGGCCTTACAGAATGCATGAACTATCAGTTTGGGAATTTTTCAAAAAGGTATCCAATTAGCATACTGATCTACAAAAGCATTTTAGTACTTAGGGTTAATTGCAAAACAGAAAGGAATCAGAGATGTAAAGTAGTATGATCATCACATCACATTAGGCCAGGGTATCCCCTTAATAATGCAAAATGAGATCAGAAAAAGAAATAGTTGTTAGATATAAATAATCTAACTATACTGAATAATAATACGAGAAACCTAACCTCGTATAAGCAGAAGCGATAATCATGTTGTTCTCCAGCCACAGTTGATGTTCTAGTTGTGTTGCCTCTTGAACGGTAGACCGTCAGCCATATTTGTCCCATACTTGACTCAGAACCTTAGATGGCGTATTGGTGTCTACTGAGCAGTATGAGTACCGTAACTGAATGTGCTATATAATGAATATCCTGAAGCCCATCGATCCAGGTTTATATTAGACACAGTGTCTGGTTGAATAACAACTTCTAATTATTCACTCCAACCAGACCACTTAATAAGTCTAGTCAACTTGCACCACTTAATTAAGGCCTTATATAATATACAATATATATTATTAGGGAAAATCTTACAATAGTAACAAGTTTGTAAAAAAAAAGTTAGCATCCATATGGAATAGAAAAGAAATAATTGAGAATGGATCATATGTTGTAGCTTCTAACCTCAAAAATTCCGTTTCCCATTTCAATGCAAGTGCTACACTGATCCAACTTAATTAAACACCTCTTCCAAACAATAACATCTCAATGCTAACCACTTGAGATGTAGGAAATCACCATTACCTGCCCAATGCTCGAGTTCATTAATTAGCTTCAAGAAACAAGAATCTTAGTCTACATAATTTTCCTTTAGCTACTTCCCATACTTTTCCATGCATGGAAGCTATTCTCCAAGTTGCTGGTAAACCTTCTCATATTCTAATCACTACCATTTTTACACTGAAAACAATGCAACAAACACATCATTGTTACAAAAACAAATTGCAGAGTTGTTAGCCACTTACAGAGGTGCAACTGTTGCCAGATAAATTCATAATGTGAATCTAGAGAAATACAGCTTCTCTAATTGCATTATATTGTAGTAAACTATTTACCACTACCATTTAAGTGGTTAGTTAACCTCTCAAAGTCTACTCCATAAAAGTAGAGTTGTTACTTTTTAGCAATCAAAGAGGGGTGAGTTTTTGGAGATTATTTCATATTGTATTGTAAAAGGAGTGCCCAGTTAAAGTAAAATTGTAATTGATCACTGTCAAATCTAAGCTTTGAAGCCATACAGAGTGTATAAGATGGAGGTTATTTATAGTTAATTCTAAAAAGAGAAGTTTTCAAAATTATACTTGGAGGATCAACTATATATAGTTTGCAAATTGAACTCACCCAAGATAAAGTTTGCAAATTTCATCTATCCCTGCTTGGAGGATCTACTATATATATATATATATATATATATATATATATATATATATATATATATATATATATATATATATATATAGGGAAGGGCTCGCGTGCATTTACTCCTTCCTGTAAAAAATGAGGTTGAATCTAAGTCTTACGTAGCTCTTGATCCAACGGATAAGATTGACAGCAAAATATAAACGTGAATTGCTCATTAAGGGCGTTTTCGTCCTTTTGATCATATTAAAAACAAATTCAAAATTTCTGATCTTCTTCTTCTTTGCGCATTTTCAAAATTCACCATTGATTCCTAACCTTCGATATTTCCTAAGCTCAGTCGATTTTGCGATCTGTATGAAATTGGCAAGAAAATCTATTCTCTTCATCGTTCAATAGCTTATTCGTCAAAAGAAACCCTAAACTGAGCAACAACGTCAACCGATCAAGAATGGAAGAATTCAATCAAGGTATTACCCAAATTTTATCGCTGATTTCGAATTAATTTTAGCTGCTCTTGTATTGACCTCCTTCTCGTCTTAATTACGCGCACATTAAACACTACATGCATGCAACTTAACAACTGAATTAATGACCTATCTTAATTATTTCGAGCCTAAAGACTTACGCACGTAAATGATTAGGTAGCCGCATGTTAATTTTTACAAATGCACATATTACTGTTTTCACTGATGCCCGTTAATTACCCACGTACAATTTTAAACAACACTTGTGCGTGTTATCTGTTTAACACACGCACGTTCAGTGCTTTCCTAACGCATGTTACTGTTTAAACTGACCCATGCTAATGGACTCACTGACGCACGTTAACTAATGACCATACGTTTTAAAAAACACGTATGCATGTTAACTGCTCAACATACACACATTAACCATTACCCTGTCGCACGTTAAGTGCTCACTTGCCGCACATACTTTTGTATTTTATAAACCTGACAGATTGGCAATGAACTGATTAAATTAACGCATATTAAGTATTCACAATACGCACGTAGAGGCTTACAACAACGCAATAATAACTTCATGCTTATATGTTACAGTTCCCAGTGACTTGCAATCTCCAAACAACCCCAGTTTGAGTCCCAGCAGCAGCAGCAATGGTTATACATTGACCATATCTCCTGGAATGACACAGTATTGGACTCCGCACTGTGAAGATGAAATCAAACCAGCGGTTGACATTATTTTTAAAACATTGGGTGCTGGTATTGAATTCTACAATAATTATGTTGCCAAAGTCAGGTTTGACACGAGGTCTAGTTCCCTCATTAGAGCACGCGACGGGACAAAAACTTTAAAGCAAATCGTTTGCAATAGAGAAGGATTTAAGAATATGGGGGCTCAACATTGTCACTCAAAATCAAATGCAGATGCAGATGCAGGGGAAGGTCCTTCGCGTCCAAAGCGGCGGAGGGTTTCAAATAGAACTGGTTGCAAAGCTAGGATTATTTTTAAGTACATTGGAGTAGCTGGGTACCAAGTTAAGACATTTATTGAAAAACATAATCATAGCATGTCTTCAGTTCTTGCAAGGCAGTTCCTAAAGGGAAATAGAAACATCTCTACTGTTCACCAGAAGTTTATACTAGATTGTGCTAAAGCAAATATTGGAGCATCAAAATCACACGATTTATATAGTCAAATTGTGGGGGATTACTCTGAAGTTGGGGCAACTGTAGTTGACTTTAAAAATGTCAGAAGGGATCTCAGAGCATACATATTGGGTGCTGATGCACAAATACTCGTGCATAATCTTGTTAAAAAACAAGAGATGTGCCCTGCATTTGCTTTTGACTACGAAGTTGATGAAGATGAGCAAATGAGTAGATTATTTTGGGCAGATCCAATGTCAAAAAAGAATTTTGCTGCGTTTGGAGATGTTGTCTCTTTTGATGCTACATATTCAACCAACATGTATTATTCTATTCACATTCTTGCGTACGTTTCATTAATTAATTCAAATTAAACATTACTTGATAGGTTGAGTCACGTTAAGATTTAGACATGTTCACTGTTTACTTGAAAAGAATTGTAATATAAATAAGCGCACATTTGCGCTTTATACCACGCATCTTAAACACTAATGTCACGCATATTAATGTGAAACATCCAGAATTAGACTTCAAGTACATATGTGTGCGAATTTAAAACTTAATGTGTGTTACTTTAATGCTCTAAGTGCGCCAGTTTGACACCTATATACTGTGATGTCGCTTTTTGTCTTGTAGGTACAATCTGGTTTTTACACCCTTCACCGAAGTTGATAACCATAAAAAATGTATAACATTTGGCGCTGGACTATTGTTGAAAGAAGACATTGAGTCTTATGTTTGGCTCTTTGAAAAATTTAAAAAGGCAATGGGTATGGAACCAAGAATAATTGTCACTGATCAAGATCCAGCTATGAAAGTGGCAATTCCAAGAGTTTTCAAGCAAGCCAGGCATCTTTATTGCATGTGGCCCATTATGTGTAAAGTTGGGGAAAAGGTCGGTCCTACGTTGAACAAGAATGAGGAGTTCAAGAACAAACTGAACTCAATTGTTTGGACATCATCTTTGGAACCAACTGATTTTGAGAAATAGTGGAGAGAACTCATAGAAAAGTACAACTTAGTCGAACACAATTGGTTTACAACTATGTTTGAGGCAAGAAACCATTGGATCCCAGCCTATTTTAGAGATGCTTTTATGGGGGGTCTACTCAGGACAACGTCTCGTTCCGAAAGTGAGAACTACACGTACAGCCGTTTTACTGGCACACAGTCTAGCCTAGTTGAATTCATGATGAACTTTGACAGTGCTCTTAAATCACAACGTAACACTAATGCAAAGCTCAACAGTGACAATGAAGGCTACAATCCAGATATGAAGACGCCTTTGGGGAACGAAAAACATGTTTCTATTTTCTACACCATTACTGTTTTCTATCAAGTTCAGGAAGAAATATGTGCCTCCTGTTTCAAATGTATGGTGTTGAGTGTTAGAGAAGATGGTGGAATGTTACACTATGATATTATGGATGGAAAGAATAAAATATTTAGTGTGGTGCACAATGTAAATGACCATGAGGCCACATGCAGCTGCAAGAGGTTTGAGATGGTTGGACTGTTGTGTAGACACATATTTGTAGTCTTTAGAGACCTTGAAAAGAAACCTCCGAAGTATGTGGTTAAACGGTGGACTGAGGATGCATCTTTATGGCTACATTTGAAATAGATGGTGTCATTTATGATCAGAATGGACAGAAGGATGAAAAGAAGATGTTGCTGAACTGTAACACCCCCCCCCCCCCCCCCCCCAAAAAAAAAAAACAAGACTACTTAACACGAGTCTTAACACCTGCAGATCAAGCACAAAACTAGCATAGCGGAAGATAAAAAGATAACTGGATAAAAGGAATCCAAAACGGGGTGTTATGGCACGTATACCACACTAGGTATACGCTACGGCGACAATCTGCAAGTGTAACACTATCCCAAAAACAACCAAACTAGAACAATCTAAGGACATTGGCACACAGGCCTCAACAACACTGTCTAAAGATACAGGTGCTAAGCTACCGGCTCTAGACATCGCGCTCGACTACGCATCACCTGAAAGATACAAAGACAAACATCGGGGCGACGCCTGGTCAGCGAAAGATGCTGGTAACCCACCAATACCGTTAAGTATCATAAATAGGTAGATATATAATATGAAAACCATTTTCGAAACGGAATACATATATATAAGTCAAAAGCCAAGACCAAAAGACAACACAAGACTCACCACTCACAAGGACAAAACCGGGAACACATCCCAAACCACAAAGGTTAAACACACACAAGGATAAAGACTCACCCAACGGCAACACATGCCAAAACACACCACAAGCCTCCGTGACTACACACGTCACGAGAGAAGAGAACTCACCACAACAACGGCTTCACAAGCCCTCGTGACATCACCCATCACGAGTTGATATGCCTCCCTTATGCCCTGTTCCAACCTTATGGCTACCCCCAACCTTGTACCTTCGGTGCCAACCATTACCTCCAGAAAGCCCCTGTACAGCCAAGTCCAACCTTATTCCTCCGGGACCGTCGTCCCCCACCTATAACCACCAACGAAAACCCACCAATTCACGGCAACACATGCCCGGATAACACAATGTTATCCCCCAAACACGTGGACTCAGCCACAACTCCATGAAATCACGTCACGGCCACCACGAGGACCACTGCAATACCTTGGTGACTAGCGTCCCATACCACTAATCGTGCAATCCAGGTAAAGCCACACATGCACCACCACTCACACGAAACAAGCAACGGATTGCAACAGAGGTACGAAACATACTCAATCAAGAGACAGGTCACCACCCATCGACACAACGACGCTAGCATTAGGATAATAACTAGCAAGCTCAACAACGAAGAAACTCAAGATAGTTCCGAGGAACACACAAGACACCACACGGTTCAACGAAACACAATGTTGAACACTTAGCACGATACACAACACCAAAGATCCTACATAGATACCTACCAGAAGCTCTAGACCTACGAAACATCAAGAAGACGCTCAAATAGTTTCACAAAAGAACAACGGGAGGTCAAAAGATCAAACACCGAGACAAACGAAACACGGGGAACAAATCCCACTCCAACATCACTGTGTTCCCTGCGGGTGGACCCACGGGTAGCGCCCCATCCGTGGTCCCACCCGCGGGTACAACACCCACAAGGCATACGTTCTCGCGGGTAGGCCGGCGGGTGGTGCCCCGCCCGCCGTTCCGCCCGCGGGTACGTCCCTGTACCACAACAAATCCCTTCGGGGATTTTCTCCTCCAAACACAAATTCAAGTCCAAAACATGCCAAATCTCACCAAGCACAACAAAATGACTTGAACCAAGGAAAATGCCAAGCAATGGCACAAAGGAAACCTAAACACAAGCTCTAGATATGCAATATCACAAGATAAATGCATAAACTCTCACATTTCATAGCAAAACACAAGTAGAAGCCAAGAAATCATATATAGGTAAGCAAAATAGGTTTTGTAGAGAATGGGATAGCTCTTGAAGACTAAAAGACTCTTCTTACACCACAACAAGCTCTCCACTAAGCTCACTAGCCAAACCCACTTCAAGATCAAACCAAAAGATCATAAAGATCCAACCTTTAAGAAAAGACAACTAAGATGGAACCAAAAAGACTAGACAAGCTTAGATCTTACCCTTCTAGATGCCAAAATAGAGGAAAGATTGAATCTTGGAAGCATAACTTGGAATCTTGACAAAGGCTTCTTTTGGCTTGAAGAACAAGCTACTCTTGTTCTCTAGAGAGAAGGTAGAGATATTTTCTAGGAAATGTAAGGGAATGAAATGAAGAAGTCTTCTAGGTTTAGGTTACAAAACAAGCTCTTGGTGAAAAGACAAGGATACCCTTACTAACTCTTAGAAAGTGTAAGGAACAACGGAACTCCTCTCAAAGCACAAGGTACAACACAACTTAAAGATTGATTAGTCAAATACTTGTCCTTGAGTATCAAAAATCAGGATTTTAGGAATCAATTCCTCAAAAGAAATAGAATTAATTACTCAATTAATTCATGGTTTGGAGTGTGGATTTTTGGGGTGTCACATCCTCTCCCCTTTCAAAGAAGTTTCGTCCCCGAAACTTGGGTACAACGAATTAAGAACGAAAGGTAACAAGGAAACAAAATTGTGACAAGAAGTCCAAGAACTCTTCCCTTTTGGTCAAAAACTCCAAAAGTTCTCACAAGGTTCCAAGGCAAAGAGAAAGACATTACGAATTCAAGGATAGGCAAGAGGTCAACAAACGGATAGATTGGCATCAAGAACTCTAACCTCAACACAACAACCAACTTCTAGACAACAACCAATAACTAAACTACTAACCCAAACACCAACTAACACACTAGCTAAACAACAAGGCAACAAACAAAGCAAGCAAGCACACAAAGCACACAACAACCAAACACCAAGCTACAAAGGTTAAGAAGCAACAAAGAAAGAAACGAACGGGGTTACCACAACACCATTAGAACTCTTCACTCTCTGACTCTCCGGCCTCTTCAGACTCTTCTTCTTCGGCTTCAACTCTGTGGCTAGAACTAGCTTCAAACCGATCAAGCCTCTGATGCACTGCGGCAAACTGCGACCTCACAAACGCAAAACCCTCGGCGATCAAACTGTTCTGCTGACGAAGCAAAGAGGCGACATCCTGCCCTCTCTTGGTGTGAACTTCTTCCCTTCTACGGCGTTCCTCACCGTCTTATTCACTTACTTCAGTGGTCTCCGATGCCCCTTCTTCTTCTTCCTGGTCCGCTTCTCCCTCAACTTCTTCGTCACCACCCAAACTCTGGACTGCAAGGCTCAACTTCCCGGCATGAATCTCAAGCTCAGCAGCTAACTCTGCTCTCTCAACAGGTGCTTTCCTAGCAACCTCTTCAAGCGTGATGTACTCACCACTATCCAACAGAAAAAGATTACAACTTCGGAGATTGGCGGTATCCAACACCATCTTTCCCACAGCCTTCGAGGGACAACCATCCACACTAACACCTTTCTTAACCAAAATCCAACTTAACACCATGCCATACAGCAAACTCTTCCGATTGTGATCCCGGCAAAACACCATGTGTTGCATCATCAAAGCAGGCAGATTGAACTTAACCATATTCTTCAAACAGAAAGCAAAGGTACACTCCAACTTACCCAACAAACTGCTCTTGTTGTTGTTAGGCAACAAACAATCTGCCACCAACATAACCAAGATCCTTTGTTCCGCAGACAACCACTTCTTTTTCGGCCTCGAAGCTTGAGTGAAACCACTCGTACGGCCAAACAGATAACTCAAATAGTCATGGTACCCCATGGTATCCGTACTAATCCAAGAATGACCACTGTACTGAGCCACTCCGGTAGCAGACAAACTCAACAACTGAGCTAACCTCTTCTCAGACAACACAACCTTCACACTTCTCAGCTTAGAGGTGATCTCAAGCCTTTCACCTTCCTTCGTCACCACCATGTGACGGTAAAACTCTTTCACCAAACTCGGGTAAGTCTCGGCCCTTATGGCGAGAAAACCATCCAACAAACCTTGAAACTTAAGCAAATCCAACAAGGAACTTGGAAAAGATTCCGGATCAAAAGCTTTACCTTCAAGCACAAGGTAGTGGGCATCCACCCATTCCACTTTTCTAGCCAAACTTGACCTTCTAGGCATGGTGAAAGATGATCCAAAGCTCAACAAACAAAGCCCACAACTTCTTCTTCTTCTACCACACTCTCGCGGCTCTCTCTCTCTCTCTCTCCCTCTCTCTCTCTCTCAGAACAGCAGACGGCGGCGGCGACGAGGCGGCGGCGAACGGCGACGGGCAGGTGGCGCTGGGCGACGGGGTGGGGTGGCTTCGGGTAGCTCACGGGTAGGGAGAAGGAAAAAGATGAAGAGAATTTTGGGAAAGAAATTAGGGATTTGGATGAGATTGGGGAAAAAGATGATTAAATTTGGGGATTTTGAACAAAGTGGGATTCAAGGTTTAGAAAGAATTAAAATTGGTTAGGTTTCAAGAAAGATAATTGGTTTAAGTGGTTTAGAGGTTGGGTAGAAAAGAAATTAGCTAAGGTTCGAAACTCAAAGGCTATAAAGAAACATTAGTCTTAACTTTTAGGCTACACAAGGAAAGATTTTGGTAGGGATTGGCTATTTTCCAAATCAAAGAATACTTGGAAAATTTAGGGAAAAGCTCAAGGAATTGTTGTAAGAAAAACCAAGTCCAGTGAAAGAATTGGGGGTTAAGCACAAGATAACTCAAGGATAGATGACTACCACAAACAAGATGCCAACTAAAGAGAACACTTAGCAAGAAAAGAGTCTATACTAAGCACCTCAACGAAAAACAAGCAAGGGAAACAAACTAAGGATTGCCAAACAAAGACAACTGCGAAACACAAGATAACACCCAAGGCAACAAAGGACACAAAGACAACTACGAAACACAAGATAACACCGAAGGCAACAAAGAACACAAAGCTCTCGGGGACACAAGGATAAGCTCAAAACAAGGGTTACCTGCTAGCTCCTCCTCCACCAGATCCTCACACTCCGCCTGCGAACGCGCCATCACAAAAACTCTCCCCGGCGGCTTAGCTCCAACAGCTCCACGACTCGAACTCACTCCTGGTGCTCCTCCAACTCCCGAGGGTGGCGGCAACACTCTCTGACCAACAACCTGAGGACACTCCGCAACTCTATGACCAACAACCCCACAGCGAAAACACTTAAACGCCTGGCCAGAGCTAACTTGACCCGGATGCACCTTCCCACACTTGCGACAACCAACTGACTTAGCTTGAACCTGAGGCTCCATCCTAACTGGTCCTTGAGAAGAAGATGACACAACTCTAGCCGGAAAACTCGGTCGGGGCTTCTTGAAAGCAAAAGAACCACCACTCTCAACTCTCTTCCTAGCCAACTCAAGCGAACTCTTCTGAAGCTGCTGAACACGAAACAGATCCACGGCACACAGATACGCATCCTTGAGGGAACTGGGTCTACTCACCGTCAACGCTTTTCGTGCCTCATAATTCAGAATGGCAACGAAACGCTCAACTTTGGCAAGCTCTGTAGGCACCAACACCCTCGCGAAGCGCGCCAACTCTAGGATCTTCTTGTGGTACTCCACCACAGATAGGGGTCCTTGCTGCAGATGAAGGAACTCATCAAACATGGAGGCTTGCACATGCGCTGGGTAGAACCTTTCGCGCATCCTGTCCTTGAGCGCGGTCCAATCAAACCCAGGCTCTTCAAGAAAGGCCGGACTCTCGTGAACCCACCACAGATCAGCTTCTTGGCAGAAGTAGAATGTTGCCAGTTCTACTCTCCTCTCTTCGGGACAACCCACCACGGTAAAGATCTTATCAAACACCCGTAGCCACTCTTAAAGGACTACAGGGTCTTCTTCACCAGCAAAGGAAGGCGACCGATGTCCAGACACAAGGCGACCCACATCGCGGTGCCCAACAGGAGGTGGAGGCGGCACAGCTTGATTGTTGTTCAACAGAGCTTCACTGAGAGACTGCATCGTCTGCGTCAACTGATGGAGATTCTGGGCGAGCTGCTCGTTGGTCGGGGTCTCTAGGGAGCGGGCGCGAGGACGAGGAGGCATCGCACTTCTGCTACAACAACAAGGTTACCACAAAAAAGCAAGCAAGCAAGGCAGAAAATAACACACATCTCACCGCGCAACCTAGAGTCCTAAGCCTAACACTTAGCTCCTTAAGGTCGCTTAGAGGTCTCAAAACACACTTAAACACTTAGAAAGTCTAGACTCAACTCCTCCTAGGCTCTAAACCAAGGTTCAAACCTAGGCTCTGATACCAACTGTAACACCCCCCCCCCCCCCCAAAAAAAAACAAGACTACTTAAAACGAGTCTTAACACCTGCAGATCAAGCACAAAACTAGCACAGCGGAAGATAAAAAGATAACTGGATAAAAGGAATCCAAAACGGGGTGTTATGCCACGTATACCACACTAGGTATACGCTACGGCGACAATCTGCAAGTGTAACGCTATCCCAAAAACAACCAAACTAGAACAATCTAAAGACATTGGCACACAGGCCTCAACAACACTGTCTAAAGATACAGGTGCTAAGCTACCGGCTCTAGACATCGCGCTCGACTACGCATCACCTGAAAGATACAAAGATAAACATCGGGGCGACGCCCGGTCAGCGAAAGATGCTGGTAACCCACCAATACCGTTAAGTATCATAAATAGGTAGATATATAATATGAAAACCATTTTCGAAACGGAATACATATATATAAGTCAAAAGCCAAGATCAAAAGACAACACAAGACTCAGCACTCACAAGGACAAAACTGGGAACACATCCCAAACCACAAAGGTTAACCACACACAAGGATAAAGACTCGCCCAACGGCAACACATGCCAAAACACACCACAAGCCTCCGTGACTACACACGTCATGAGAGAAGAGAACTCACCACAACAACGGCTTCACAAGCCCTCGTGACATCACCCATCACGAGTTGATATGCCTTCCTTATGCCCTGTTCCAACCTTATGGCTACCCCCAACCTTGTACCTTCGGTGCCAACCATTACCTCCAGAAAGCCCCTGTAGAGCCAAGTCCAACCTTATTCCTCCGGGACCGTCGTCCCCCACCTATAACCACCAACGAAAACCCACCAATTCATGGCAACTCATGCCCGGATAACACAATGTTATCCCCCAAACACGTGGACTCAGCCACAACTCCATGAAATCACGTCACGGCCACCACGAGGACCGCTGCAACACCTTGGTGACTAGCGTCCCATACCACTAATCGTGCAATCCAGGTAAAGCCACACATGCACCACCACTCACACGAAACAAGCAACGTATTGCAACAGAGGTACAAAACATACTCAATCAAGAGACAGGTCACCACCCATCGACACAACGACGCTAGTATTAGGATAATAACTAGCACGCTCAACAACGAAGAAACTCAAGATAGTTCCGAGGAACACACAAGACACCACACGGTTCAATGAAGCACAATGTTGAACACTTAGCATGATACACAACACCAAAGATCCTACATAAATACCTACCAAAAGCTCTAGACCTACGAAACATCAAGAAGACGCTCAAATAGTTTCACAAAAGAACAACGGGAGGCCAAAAGATCAAACATCGAGACAAACGAAACACGGGGAACAAATCCCACTCCAACATCACTGTGTTCCCCGCGGGTAGCGCCCCACCCGTGGTCCCGCCCGCGGGTACCACACCCACAAGGCATACGTTCTCGCGGGTAGGCCGGCGGGTGGTGCCCCGCCCGCCGTTCCGCCCGCGGGTACGTCCCTGTACCACAACAAATCCCTTCGGGGATTTTCTCCTCCAAACACAAATTCAAGTCCAAAACATGCCAAATCTCACCAAGCACAACAAAATGACTTGAACCAAGGAAAATGCCAAGCAATGGCACAAAGGAAACCTAAACACAAGCTCTAGATATGCAATATCACAAGATAAATGCATAAACTCTCACATTTCATAGCAAAACACAAGTAGAAGCCAAGAAATCATATATAGGTAAGCAAAATAGGTTTTGTAGAGCATGGGATAGCTCTTGAAGACCAAAAGACTCTTCTTACACCACAACAAGCTCTCCACTAAGCTCACTAGCCAAACCCACTTCAAGATCAAACCAAAAGATCATAAAGATCCAACCTTTAAGAAAAGACAACTAAGATGGAACCAAAAAGACTAGACAAGCTTAGATCTTACCCTTCTAGATGCCAAAATAGAGGAAAGATTGAATCTTGGAAGCAAAACTTGGAATCTTGACAAAGGCTTCTTTTGGCTTGAAGAACAAGCTACTCTTGTTCTCTAGAGAGAAGGTAGAGATATTTTCTAGGAAATGTAAGGGAATGAAATGAAGAAGTCTTCTAGGTTTAGGTTACAAAACAAGCTCTTGGTGAAAAGACAAGGATACCCTTACTAACTCTTAGAAAGTGTAAGGAACAACGGAACTCCTCTCAAAGCACAAGGTACAACACAACTTAAAGATTGACTAGTCAAATACTAGTCCTTGAGTATCAAAAATCAGGATTTTAGGAATCAATTCCTCAAAAGAAATAGAATTAATTACTCAATTAATTCATGGTTTGGAGTTTGGATTTTTGAGGTGTCACATGAACAAACTGTGGTCAGATGTACACTATTGTATTGATCTAGCAGGTTCAAACATGGAGCAATTGGCTGCATTTTCGCAAGTGATTAATGAACAGAAACAGCTGCTAATGTCAGGAAAGGAAAAGCTATCCCCTCAGCACAGTAGGAAGACTGTTATAGAATCCTTTGGTGGATAAACAGAGATTTCAGAGATCAATATACTTCCACCGAAACATGCAAAGAACAAGGACAGTGGCAAACATATCAAAAGCAGCAAGGAGTTGGCAATGGAAAAAATAAAGGGCAGGAGGTGCAATTTTTGTAGTGTTAGAGGAGATCAACATGACACCAGGATTTGCCCACTTAACCCCAAAAATAAGGACAAACAAAAGGGTAAGAAAAATGCATATCACTCTATTTTTACAACGCCTTTACAGCTGAGAATGAAAATAAATAGCAAATATGAAACACAAATACTTACTTAACTCATTTTAGAATGCTTTTACATTTGAGATACTTCAATTTATTGTTTCAGCAGTTACTAGTTTTGTTTTTATTACTGATTTGTGTCTAACAATCACTGCTACTAGCTTAAACTGCGTGTCATTAATACTTTACCTGCGTGCAGTTAATTCTTAACGCGCGTTAGTTATACTATTGCACAATGACTTGACACAAAGTGAAAAAAAATTGTAAATGCCAAAGGCTTAACATGCGTTGATAACACATTTAACGTGAGCTACATTAAGGCTTAATAAGCCTACTACTATGGAAAAGAACTTTGGTCTGTGGTAAAATGGTAACACGCTATACATGCGTTGGTTAACATTTTTACTTGCGCGACATTAATCCTTAATATGCCTCTGCCGTTCTTTAAAAAAAAAAAATTAGGTCTTTATTAGTGGGGATTCAATCCTAGATATAATCGATATATTCAAAGACTTATACCATTTTGGCTAGTGGGCTCATCCATTCATTTCATTAGACTCAACACTTGTAAACCCGAAAAACAATTCTCCAGATTAAAAAAAGAATATATTTAACATGCGCTACATTCATGCTTAATATGCGTAACACTTGAATAGACTGTGCTTTTTGTTTATGTGTAAAAACTTTGATCCGTCGTGAATGCCAACTGCTTTACCTGCGTTTATTAATATTTAATATGCGCTACGTTAAAGCTTAATAATCATAAATTGGACAAAGACCATACTCTGCCGTTCATTATTAAACAAAAAAAAAATTAAAAAAAAAATCAAGTCTTTAAGGAAGACTCAATCCTAGGTGGAATCAATATGTTCAAAGACTTCTACCATTTCGCAAGTGGGCTCATCCATTACTTTCATTATATAAAAAATATTAAACACTCCGAAACTCAACAACAATTCTTGAAAATTAAAACAAAAAAAAAAGAATATATTTAAAATGCAATACATATGCTTAAGATGCGTAATACGGCAACAAAATGTGCGTTGGTTTATGTATTAAAACTTTAGTCTGTGGCAAATACCAAAAAGCTTAACATGCGCAATACAGTAACATAATGTGGATTAGAAAATACGTAAGTCTGGGTGTTTTTATCCGGACATTGTAATATGTGTAGAATTTGGTCTTAATGTGCGTTTTTTAATAACTTATATTTCCTTGAGAAAATTCTTAATGTGCTTGAATTTTTGTATTAAATTATCATGTAACACGAAACTATTAATTAAGATCCCAAATTACATAACATTCATTGATTTTAGGCTAATGGTACTCGGACATGCTTGTTTATTTAACCATTATCAAAAACAATAGAAAAAAATGAATAAAGTACAAAAAGATTTATTATTTACATTGCAATAATTTACACTTTGAACTACTACTACTACAACTATAATAATAATAATAATAATAATAATAATAATAATAATAATAATAATAATAATAATAATAATAATAATAATAATAATAATAATAATAACAACAACAACAACAATAATAAAGGAACATCCCACTTATTATCTGAAACAACATCAACCAACAAACCTAATGAAGCGGACATGAGAGCTTATTTTTAATAACAAAAAAAAAAAAAAAAAAAAACAGCCAGACGACAGGATCCGTCTATACCTTTTGGAGATATTTCTTTTGGTTAAGCCTTCATTTAGGTACCAAAAGATATATCTCCAAAAGGAGTAGAGGATCCTGCCGTATGTCTGGGCTAAAACGACACATTATAAACCTGAAAAGGTCAACTCATATGAATCTAAAATCTAACTGATCCAGACGTATTGGACTGCCCCACATGTTATATTCAACTTACAGACAAACACACCTGGTTGATCTCTAAATTGAATATAACATATCGGACAGTCCAATACATCTGGATCAGTTAGCGTTTAGATCCACAGAAGAGGATCTTTTCAGGCTTAAAATGTGATGTTTTAGATGAAAACAACGAGAACCACCTACAAGCTCTACTCAAAGGATGTCGGCTTCGCTCATAGTTCCTTTACCTCCTTATAGAAACTTTGAGGGTTGTGGTATTGTATTTGATCCAGGGGGTGTTTAGAATGTGTTGTTATTGTAATCAACTACAATGACAACAAGTAGAAGGAGGGCGAGTATGATGAGGATGGGTATACATCGTGATGAATGTTTAGAATGATGAGGAAAACTCAATTGACACTGTTTCAATATATATGATGTATGGTTGGGTGATCTTCCACTTTTATAGGTGAATAACTTGGTTAAATTCACCGATTTGAGAAATTCAATGTTGCCCGTTTCGTGAACTTAAAAATAAATTGACGTTCACACGTTTAATGTTCTTGGCATTTCTATATAATGTGGTTGAAATAGCAGTACAGGGTGCGTGCGTTTATACTTTAGTGTGCGTTACATAAGATTTTAATGTACGTGAATGACAACTGCCTCACATTTTTATAAGTTTCCTTTAATGAGTGCGTTTTTTTAGAGGTTGAATTACATATGGATTGGTTATTCGACGCCTAATAAAATGCACCCATTGAAGAATCCATTTTCTATTGTGATAAAGGATATTATTATTCAAATAATTTTTTTTTTTTTTTTTAATTTACCTTTAATATTGAAATATTTTTCTTCCATTTTTAAATCCCTTTCCATTGTTTGAATGCGTATGTATGTATAACTTAATATGTGCAGCAAAATAATTTAAAATGAGTATATTAATATTTGAATGTGTGTGCGGGAATTTTTAAACGAATATGCGTCAATTTATTCATTAATATGCGCACATTAACATGTTATTATGCGTGTCTTTCATTCATAATGTGCATGAGATTGTATACTCACTGACTTGTAACCAAAAAAAAAAAAAAAACTTTAATGGGTGCGCTTTTTTAAGGATTGAATGACCATTCAACTTTAACAGATTCCCATTATGGGAAATAGAAAAATTGCTGACATCGAAATTGACTTGTCACTTATTTCCAAGGTAAGTGATATGTGTATCTCGTTGTCAGAACTATACCTTTATTTCCCGTAAGGGAAATCAGTAAACTTTATATAAAAGATTTGTAGTTGTGTAAGCATACAACATAAAATTGTCATTTGGCACTTAGACAATGCACACTGTATGGTTTGTAAACGCATGTAAACGAGTAAATAAACGAATGGCAAGTACATATCTAACGGACCTTATTGCTCTAATATGCGTTACATCTACACTTAACATGCGTATATGTATACTTCAAATAATTATTTATTTTTTCCGTTTTTAATTTACCTTTAATCTTAAAATATTTTCCTTCCATTTTTAATTCTCGTTCCATTGTTAGAAACTATGAAAGATTCGTTGTAGAGATAGTAGACTTGTTTATGTGAATAAACACTTGTACAGTGTGCGTGTATGTATAACTTAATATGTGCAGCAAAATAATTTAAAATGCGTAGATTAATATCACAATGTGCGTTGGGGTATTCTTAAACGAATATGCGTCAATTTATTCATTAATATGCGCACATTGATACTTTATTATGCGTGTATTTCAGTCTAAATATGCATAAGATTGTATACTCACTGACTTGTAACCAAAAAAAAAAATGGGCTTTAATGGTTGCGTTTTTTTTATGAATTGAATGACCATTCAACTTTAACACATTTCCTTTATGGGAAATGAAAAAATTGCTGACAGTGAAATGGACTTGTCACTTATTTTAAAGGTAAGTGATATGTCTATCTCGTTGTCAGAACTATATGTATTTAAATAAAAGATTTATAGTTGTGTAAGCATACCACATAAAATTGTCATTTAACACTTAGGCAATGCACACTGTGTGGTATATAAACACATGTAAATGAGTAAATAAACGAATAGCAATTATATATCTAACGGACCTTATTGCTTTAATGTGCGTTTTACATCTACACTTAACATGTGTATATGTATACTTCAGTGTGTTTCTATACCTTAACCTGCATTGATTAAACATTTAACTTGCTCGATATTAAACCTTAAGATGCATAATATGCACAAAGACAGTATGCCTTGGTGTACACATTTAGTACACGTAACATGCAACCGTTTATAAGCTAGGAGTATGTTGAAGAGTCTATTTAAAGAATGGATAATCCATCACACCTTCTCATCTCAAGCAGGATGGATTCTAAAAAAACAAAAAATGTTGAGAAAGACAAACAGTCTAAGAAGTCTTGAAAACCCCTTGCCAAAATACCAAAGGAAGATCTAGGAGCACTGAAGAAGGATCTGAATGATCCAACTTTCGAAGAACGTTTTCAAGCATTTATTGACAACTACCCTGTTGATAGTATTCCTGATGATTCAGACAGCGACACAGATTCAAAAATCTCTTTCAACACTTGGAAAAGAGAGGCTCTTGCCCACCTAGCTGATGAAGAGGAAGAAGTCGACTCTCAAAATGGACCAAGCTTCGTGAAGGAAGAAAGGAAAGGTTAAGCTCGATCATCTTATGATGGACGCATGTTCTTAATATTACGTTTTGATGTAATAAGTGTCCGGTGTTTAAGGATTATATAATAAGAAGTTTATTATGGTGAAGTTGGTCATCATCGCGATGCTTAAAAATGCGTTGATAAACCATTAAAATTGCGCAACATTAAACCTTATGTGCGTTAAAAAAGGAACACAATATGTCTATAGTAAAGTCTTTATGTGCGTTAGATTGTATAATATGTGCCTATAGTATAATATGCGTATATTATAATGTGCGTTTATGTAAAACTTAATGTGCGTAACCAAATGTATTAACATGCGTAATGAATTTGCTTGAATTTAATCTCTAATATGCGCTAAGGAATACTTTAGAATTCGTGTATTTAAGTATTAGTGGGCAAAGACAATATGCCTTTGTGTGCAAACTTGTCCATTAATACTCTGCCGTTCATTATTGAAACAAAAAAATAAAAATAAAAAATTCAAGTCTTTATATTAAAACAGTAGTTTTTTAGACTAAACACCTGTAGAACCGAAAATTTAAAAAAAATAATATATTTAAATGGCGGTACATTAAGCCTTAAGATGCGTAACAAAACAACAGAATGCGCGTTGACTTATGTATTAAAACTTTGGTCCATGATTAAAGCCAATGAAGTTACATGCGTTGGTTAACATTTAACATACGCGACATTAAAACTTAAAATGCTCAATATGCCAAAATACAATATTCTGCCGTTCTTTATTAAAAAAAAAAAATTAACACCACGTTCATGACCTCTGCGAGCTTGTCAATTTCTTGGGTTTTACAACGATCTATATACCCAATTTAGCAGCACCCATAATGCACTCTTGACCGTGCTGTGAATCTGGTTTGAATGGGCAGGGAGACCTCTATCAAACTGGAAGCCGTGGCAGAGATGTAACACCCCCCAAAAACAAGACCTAAAAACAAGTCTTAACACATGCAGATTAACAACAAAACTAGCACAGCGGAAGATAAATGGAAACTGGATAAAAGAAATCCAAACAGGGGTGTTATGCCACGTATACCACACTAGGTAACGCTAAGGCGACAATCTGCAAGTGTATCACACTAACCCAAAACATCAATCTAAAACAATCTAAAACCATTGGCACGCAGGCCACAAAAACACGGTCTAAAGATACAGGTGCTAAGCTACCAGGCTCTAGACATCGCGCTCGACTACTCAACACCTGAAAGATACAAAGATAAACATCGGGGCGACGCCCGGTCAGCGAATAATGCTGGTAACCCACCAATACCGTTAAGTATCATAAATAGGTAGATATAAGATATAAAAACCATTTTTGAAACGGAATACATATATATAAGTCAAAAACCAAGATCAAAAGACAACACAAGACTCACCACTCTCAAGGATAACACCGGGAACACATCCCAACCACAAAGGTTAACCACACACAAGGATAAAGACTCACCCAACGGCAACACATGCCAAAACACCGCAAGCCTCCGTGACTACACACGTCACGAGAGAAGATCACACAACACCGGCTTTACAAGCCCTCGCAACATCACCCATCACGATTTGGTATGCCTTCCTTATGCCCTGTTCCAACCTTATGGCTACCCCCAACCTTGTACCTTTAAGCCAACCATTACCTCCAATATCCCCTGTACAACCAAGTCCAACCTTATTCCGCCGGGACCGTCGTCCCCACCAACAGACCACCAACGAACCACCACCAGTCACGGCAACACATGCCCGGATAACACAATGTTATCCCCCAATCATGTGAACCTTTCTCGAAGGAACACAACTCCATAATCACGTCACGGCCACCACGAGGACCGCTGCAATACCTTGGTGACTAGTGTCCCATACCACTAATCATGCAATCCAGGTAGAGCCACACACGCACCACCACTCACACGAATCAATCAACGGATTGCAAAGAAGGTATGAAACACACTCAATCAAGGAACGGGTCACAGCCCAACGACAACAACGATGAATAACACAAGTTATCATCAACCAAACAGAAGGTACGAACAACACCCACGCTAGCATTACGACAACGAACTAGCATGCTTAACAACGGGGAAACTCAAGATAGTTCCGAGGAACACACAAGACACCTCTTGGTTCAACGAAACACAATGTTGAACACTTAGCACGAATCAAGACACCAAAGATCCTACATGGGTACCTACCATATAGTTCTAGACCTACGAAACATCAAGAAGACAATCAAATAGTTCCACAAAAGAACTACGGGAAACCAAAAGATCAAATACCGAGACAAACAAATCACAGGGAACAAATCCCATCACAACACCAACCACGTACCCGCGGGTGGACCCACGGGTAGCGCCCCACCCGTGGTCCCGCCCGCGGGAACATATTCCCATAGGCTATGTACCTGCGGGTAGGCTGGCGGGTGGTGCCCCGCCCGCGGGAACATCCCTGTTCCACAACAAATCCCTTCGGGGATTTTCTCCTCCAAACACAAATTCAAGTCCAAAACATGCCAAATCTCACCAAACACAACAAAATGACTTGAACCAAGGAACATGCCAAGCAATGGCACAAAGGAATCCTAAACACAAGCTCTAGATATGCAATATCACAAGATAAATGCATAAACCCTCACATTTCATAGCAAAGAACAAGTAGAATCCAAGAAATCACATATAGGTAAGCAAAATAGGTTTTGTAGAGCATGGGTTACCTCTTGAAGACCAAAAGACTTCTCTTACACCACAACAAGCTCTCCACTAAGCTCACTAGCCAAACCCACTTCAAGATCAAACCAAAAGATCATAAAGATCCCACCTTTAAGAAAAAGACAACTAAGATGGAACCAAAAAGACTAGACAAGCTTAGATCTTACCCTTCTAGATGCCCAAATAGGTGAAAGATTGAATCTTAGAATTAAAACTTGGAATCTTGACAAAGGTCTCACTTAGCTTGAAGAACAAGCTACTCTTCTTTTCTAGAGAGAAGGTAGAGATATTTTATAGGAATTGTAAGGGATGAAATGAAGAAGTCTTCTATGTTTAATTTACAATACTAGCTCTTGGTGAAAATACAAGGATACCCTTACTAACTCTTAGAAAGTGTAAGGAACAAGGGAACTCCTCTCAAAGCACAAGGTACAACACAACTTAAAGATTGACTAGTCAAATACTAGTCCTTGAGTATTAAAAATCAGGATTTTAGGAATCAATTCCTCAAAGAAATAGAATTAATTACTCAATTAATTCATGGATTGGAGTGTGGATTTTTGGGGTGTCACAGGAGAACATCCCAAATTTCCAATAATCTCAGGTTGGAAGTTTGCATTAAGGGATGTTTTGTTTTCAGGTTTAGAATGTGTTCTTATTGAAATCAATTACAATAACAACAAAAGGAGAAGTAGGGCGAGTATGATGAGGAGGGTATACATTGTGAAGAATGTAAAGAATACGACGATGAAGAGCTGATGGTGGTTGTGCTAATGGTGTGGAAGACTCAATCGATGCCATTACAATGTATGTTATATTGATGAGTGTTCCTCCCCTTTTATAGGCGAATAACTAGGTTAAATTCAGTAATTTGAGAAATTCATTGTTGACCGTTTCATAAAATAAAAAATATCAAATATTGAAATTATCAAAAAGATTTGTTGTAGAAACAATAGACTTCTTTTTGTGAATGAACACTTGTACAGTGTGCCGTGTGCGTGTATGTATAACATAATATGTGCACCAAAAATGATTTAAAATGCGTATGTTAATATTTCAATGTGTGTGAGGGATTTTTAACACTAAAACAATGTGTGTATGTTAAAAACGGTTTGATAAATTAAAAAAAAAATACTTTAAGTCACATTTATTGATTAATACTCTAACCTAAATATATAACCCTTGTTCTTCAAACAGAACACAGTTTCAAAAAAAAGAACACAATATGCCTATAGTAAAGTCTTTATGTGCGTTAGATTGTATAATATGTGCCTATAGTATAATATGCGTATATTATAATGTCCGTTTATGTAAAACTTAATGTGCGTAACCAAATATATTAACATGCGTAACGAATTTGCGTGAATTTAATCTCTAATATGCGCTAAGGTATACTTTAGAATGCGTGTATTTTAGTGTTAGTGTGCGAAAAAACTTAATGTGTGTATCCTGATGCATTGACATGCGTAAATGCACACACCAGTGAGCATGCGCCAATACTTTAACGAATGTGCGTGATTTTCATCTCTAACATGCGCACAGGAATAATTTAGTATGCGTATAGTCAGGTCTTAGTGTGCGAACAAACGGTCAAAGACAATTTGCCTTGGTGTGAACATTTGTTGGTTAATACTCTGCCGTTCTTTATTCGAAGAAAAAAATTTAAGTCTTGAGGGGGGGGGGGGATTCAATCCTGGGCGGAGTCGATATGTACAAAGACTTCTACTATTTCGCCAATGGGCTCATCCATTTATTTATTGTATCCCAAAAGATATGTAACCTTCCAACTGATCACAAATTAAAAAGCGTGTGTGTAACGCACATTATGGCCTTAAGGTGTGTCAGAGACACACTTAATGAGCGTCTCTAAACACTTTAACATGTGTGTGTGAATGCTTTATTGTGCAATTGCAATATTTTAACGAATATGCGTGAATTTAGTTTTTAATATGCGAACAGCAATATTTTAACGTTTAATAACTTACATATAGAACATTGTATTCTTATTGCATGCATTTAAAAGACCAAATCAACGCATTTTATGGATTTTGCACCACTCACATTAAAAGGTATTAGTCTTACTGTGTGGATAATAATAATAATAATAATAATAATAATAACATAACAATAATAATGCGCGTTTGATTTTTGTTTGTTTATTTAATGACTATCAACTAAATAAACAAAAAAATATATAAGAGCCAAAAAAAGATTTAGTATTTACAATGAACTAATTTATACATTGAACTGCTACTAATACTAATATAATAAAAATAATAATAAAGAACATCCCACTAATGATCTAAATCAACACCAACCAACACAACAATTTAAGCAAGCGCACATGAGAGCTTATTTTATTAATTAAAACCCCCAGGCAAACGACAGGATCCGTCTACACCTTTTGGAGATATTTCTTTTGGTTAAGCCTGCATTAAGGTACCAAAGGATATATCTCCACAAGGAGTAGAGGATCCTGCTGTATGTCTGGGCTAAAACAACACATTCTAAAGCTGAGAAGATTGACTTCAATGAATGTAAACCCTAACTAATCTAGAAGTGTTAAATTGCTCCATCTGTTATATGCAACTTACAAAACAACACATTGGGCAGTCTAACACATCAGGATTAGTTACGGTTTAGATCCATAGAAGAAGACCTTCTCAGGTTTGGACTGTGCCGTCTTAGTTGAGAACCACAAGATCCACCTATGGATATCAACCGAGCTCTACTCAAAGGATGTCGGCTTTGCTCATAGCTCATTTGCCCCTCGTAGCATAGCAGTAACCACTCGGGGGAGATGTGGATGTCAGCTTGCTCCTATCTCCTTTGCCCCTCTTAGCATGGCAGCTTCCCACTCAGGATGGAGGTGGGGAAAGAAGGGGGGGAGGGCGGAAGTATTGTGGTGTTGTATTTGATGAAGGGGATGTTTATTTTCAGGTTTAGAATGTGTTGTTATAGTAATTAATTACAATGACAACCAGAAGAAGGGAGGGGGGGCGAGTATGAAGAACATGAGGGTAAACATTATGAAGAACATGAAGAACACGACGAGGAAGAAATGATGCTTGTTGTTGAGATGGAGTGGATAACTCAATTGACGCCATTTTAACATATAATACAAAGAAAACCCTTGATACTCGATCGTTGGGTGTTCCTTCCTTTTTATAGGCGAAATACTTGGTCACATTCCCTGATTTGAGAAATTTAATGTTGACGTTTCATAAACTTTGAAATGAAATGGGGTTCAGACGTTTAATGTGCTTTGGGTTGATATATAACGTGCGCGAAATACTAGTACTGCGTGCGCGAATTACAAATGCCTTAGATTTATCAAGACTTAATATAATAGATACGTTTTTTTATTACCAAAAAAAAAAGGTACGTTTTTTTAGTCGTTGGTTGATCACTTTGAGTGACAGTTTAATGTGCTTTAGTTCCCTCTCTAATGTGCGCGATAAAACATTACAATGTGCATGTCTATCTACTATACGGGGAGTTGGTTGACAATTTATAATGAGGGAGAATAGCAAACGCGTTAGATTTTTTCAAGATTTCCTTTAATGGGTACGTTTTTTAAAGCATTGAATGACCACTAAAAATACTGTATGTTTCCCCAACTACAAATGCGTAGTTAATAGTTTTGAATGACAATTCAATGTTGAAAGATTTCCTTTATGGGAAATAGATAAATTACTGACAACGATTAGTCTTGTCACTTACCCACACAACCCCAACGTATGGGTGTGTGGTGGGGGAGGGGGGATTTAGAGGGGTGAGGTGGTGGATTTGCCTATACATGACAATTCTATATGTAAATCACCTTATTGCTTTAGGGTGCGTTGGAATCATGCTTAATGTGCGGTGACCAAATACTTTAACGTGTGTGTATTTATTACTTAATATCGGCTTATGGATACAATAATATGCGTATAGTTAATTCTTAATGTGCGTCATTTTCTAAAATCAATGACATGTAAAATAATCTCGACCTTTGATCTTAAAGATTGCATGACTGTAAAACGCGTTAGAGTTTTCAAGATTTACTTTAATGGGTGCATTTTTAAAAGCACTGAATGACCATTCAAAGTTGACAGGTTTCCTTTATGGGAAATAGATAAATTGTTGACAACGACATAGACTGGTCACTTATTTTTGACATGTCTAATTCGTTGTCATAAATTTAAATTTATCAAACAATTGTCATAAAACGCTTAAACAACGCACATCAAATTATTCTTTGACGCACGCTGTATTATTTAGAAACGCACATAAGCAACTAAGTAAACGCATATTAAGAGATTAAGTACAAACACGAAAGTAAATGCCCCCCTCCCCACCCACACCCCGGA
The DNA here is from genome assembly GCF_001879475.1 of Ipomoea nil. Classification (NCBI taxonomy): domain Eukaryota; kingdom Viridiplantae; phylum Streptophyta; class Magnoliopsida; order Solanales; family Convolvulaceae; genus Ipomoea; species Ipomoea nil. The sequence continues at coordinate 2,746,343 of NW_017619600.1, forward strand.
CAATGTTATTCGCCTATAAAAGGGAGGGAACATGCAACAATTGAACATCAAATTTTATTACCGATTGTCTAATACTCGTTCTTGCTTTCTTTGCAATATATGGATAGAAAAATGGCGTCAGGTGACATTTTCACACCCACGCTAGATCCCTCATCATTTCTTCATCTCCTTCTTATTCTTCAAAATCTTTATCCTGCTAATATTCCCCATCTTTCTTGTTGTTTTCAACATAATTAATTACTAAAGCAACACATTCTAAACCTGAAACAATTGACCTGGACAAAGAAGCCCAGGTGACGGTTTTTGTCCTCTGATGAAGTCTTAAACCGTTTCCAAATGATTTGTCCTCGTCAACTGCAATTGCCAAATATTGTCAAACCAATGGCAAAGAGGCATTTGGCATGCTTTTTGCTTCTTGGTGCATTGGTTGATAATATTTGGCAAATAGGGCCTGTTCTGAAGGAATAAACCTTGGGACAGGCCGTCCGTCCTTCAACCTCTTGTAGCAACATAAGCCCCTAATGAAGGCTTAACTACAAGAAATATTTTGTGGGGCAACCATGTATCTGTTGGTAGTGAAAAAGAGGATGAAGACAGTGGCTATGAGAAGGAGGACGGCTAAAAAGATGAGCATTATGAGGAAACCAATGCACATTATTATTGTTATTAATAATAATAATATTATTATTATTATTATTATTATTATTGTTGTTGTTGTTGTTGTTGTTGTTGTTATTATATCTTAGTATTTGTTTAAATGTGAATTTAAATTGAATTACCGGTGGTTTTGGTTATGAAATGAATTCACGCATTTGAATGCGTCATTATACTACTTAATATGCGTTGTTTCTCTATTAAATATCTTGTAGCCAATATAAAAAAACAAGCAAATATTTTATGTCGAAAAACAAACCAACGTGCGCAGCCTGATACTTTAACTGGCGATGCCCTACGAAGGAATATTAAGTATGCGTATAGTTAAGTATTAGTGTGCGTCAGGCTGTATTGTAAATAACTTGTTGTCATCAACGACAAACGGTCAAAGACAATTTGCTTTGGTGAGCACATTCGTTGATTAATACTCTAACACAAATATGTAACCTTTGTTCTTCCAACTGAAAACAGATTTAAAAAAAAAAATACAATATGCCTATAGTTAAGTAATTATGTGTCTTAGATTGTATTATGTGCCTATAGTATAATGTGCGTTTATATATAACTTAATGTGCGTATCCAAATGGATTAACATGCGTAACGAAATTGAATGAATTTAATCTCTAATATGCGCTAAGGAATACTTTAGTTTGCGTATATCGAATACTTAGTGTGCGTCGGATATCAGTGACATGTCCTAATCAACAACAAGCGGTCAAATACAATTTGCCTTTGTGTGCACATTTGTTGATTAATACTCTGTCATTCTTTATTCAATTAAAATAATTAAAGTCTTTAACAACTGATCACAAATTAAACAAAAAAAATACAATGTGCCTTTAGTTAAGTCTTTATGTGCGTTAGATTCCATAATCAATGACTTTTAACAAGATCGTTAAAATGTGAATTTCGTTCATTTAAATTCATAAAATTCGCCCAATTATCTCGAGCATAGATCTTAAACGAGTATATATTGATTTAAATCAATACTATAATAATTTGTTTAATTGTAAATGTTATATGTGTGTGCCTAGTTATTAATAGTACACTGTGCGTGTTCGAATAACTTAATGTGCGTATCCATATACATTACATGCGTAAATGCACACACCAGTGCGCGTGGCGAATACTTTAACGAATGTGCGTGAATTTTATCTTTAATATGCGCACAAGAATACTTTAGTATGCGTATATTCAAGTCTTAGTGTGCGAACAAACGGTCAAATACAATTTGCCTTGGTGTGCACATTTGTTGATTAACACTCTGCCTTTATTTATTCGAAGAAAAAAATTTAAGTTTTTTGAGGGGGATTTGATCCTGAGCGAAGTCAATATGTATAAAGACTTTTACCATTTCGTCAGTGGACTCATTCATTTATTCATTGTATACCAAAAAATATGTAACATTTCTACTGATCACAAATTAAAAAGAACACAATATGCCTGCATTTAAGTGTTTCTGTGCGTTAGATTCTTCATTCGATGCCTTTTAACAAAATCATTAAAGAAAGTGAATTACTCTCATTTCAATTCATCCAATTATCTCAATCGTATAATGTGCGTTTATGTATAACTTAATGTGCGTATCCAAATGGATTAGCATGCGTAACGAAATTGCGTGAATTTAATCTCTAATATTCGCTAAGGAATACTTTAGTTTGTGTATATCTAATACTTAGTGTGCGTCGGATATCAGTGACATGTCTTAATCAACAACAAGCGGTCAAATACAATTTGATTAATACTCTGCCATTCTTTATTCAAATAAAATAATTAAAGTCTTTAGAGGGGGATTCAATCCTGGACGGGGTGCATATGTACAAATACTTCTACCATTTCCACAGTGGCCTCATCCGTTTATTCATCATATACCCAAAATAAGCAACCTTAGTTAACAACTGATCACAAATTAAACCAAAAAAACACAATATGCCTTTAGTTAATTCTTTATGTGCGTTAGATTCCATAATCAATGACTTTTAACAAGATCGTTAAAATGTGAATTTCGTTCATTTGAATTCATAAAATTCGTCCAATTATCTCGGACATAGATCTTAAACGGGTATATATTGATTTAAATCAATACTATAATAATTTGTTTAATTGTAGATATTATATGTGTTCGCCTAGTTAATAATAGAACATTGTGCATGTTCGAATAACTTAATGTGCGTATCCATATGCATTACATGCGTAAATGCACACATCAGTGCGCGTGGTGAGTACTTTAACAAATGTGCGTGAATTTTATCTTTAACATGCGCACAGGAATACTTTAGTATGCGTATATTCAACTCTTAGTGTGCGAACAAACGGTCAAATACAATTTGCCTTGGTGTGCACAAACGGTTCTTTATTCGAAGAAAAAAAAATTTAAGTCTTTTAGGAGGGATTTGATCTTGTGCAAAGTCAGTACGTACAACGACTCCTACCATTTCACCAGTGGGCTCATCCATTTATTCATTGTATACCAAAAAATATGTAGCCTTCCTACTAATCACAAATTAAAAAGAACACAATATGCCTGTATTTAAGTGTTTATGTGCGTTAGACTCTTCATTCAATGCCTTTTAACAAAATCATTAAAAAAGTAAATTACTTTCATTTAAATTCATTCAATTAACTCAACCGTCGATCTTAAAATAATGAATTTCGGTCATTTGAATTCAATTTCGCGCAATCACACCGAAAAATAACTAAAATACCATTCCGGGTATTAAAAAAAGAAAAAAGAAACAAAAAAAAAAAAAAAAAAAAAAAAACAAACAAACAAACCTTTCTTCTTCACCACGATCAGTTAGAAAAGCATTTTCAGAGCATTTTCGCTTTACACCCGCCATTTCCAGTTTGTTCACTGTTAAGCAGATACCTTTTCAAGGTTGTAGTACTCCGTCAGTGGTTAACTACCAACACCTTGCGTCGAAACCCGTTTTATTTTCAACTCCGTTGAGTTACTAAAGCATATATGGCGTCAGAAGAACATGCAACCCACACGGCCGAATCCAGCAAACCGCCACCTTCTACAAAAGGTAAATTTCATATATTCATTTCACATACGCAGTTTATAGTTTAATTTCATGCACATTAGGTTTTGTATGTATAATTTTAAGATTTCAATTTCTCACGCACTATGAGTTTAATTGACAATCCCTAATAAATTCAAATTCACGAACATTATTCGTTGTACATATACTTCACATGGATTTATCTTAATGGTTTATTTTGCCGCACACTATTTACTATTTATACGCAGATTCTATTTCTATGATTTATATTTAATCCCAAAATTTATGTAATTGTTGTACGCATTTTATTCCATGCTTTAACGCACCCTAAGTTGTATAATGACGCACATTAAATTATAAACTCCAATACCTTCGAGCTTTGCAGTCATGACATTTTCCTTGTGTAATGTGTATCTAGACCAATGCACATACATTCTGCATTTAATCTCTTTTGCAGTTTAAAAGAGTAACAGTTTGTATTTGTTCGCAATTATTGGTCCCAAACGCAAGAGGGAACATAATATGTAGATGGTTGTAGCTGAAAAGGATGAGGGGCCTATTCAGTCTTCAAAAAAGACTCGAACGCAAAACTAAATCCGATGATATTCTTCAAGACTTTAAGGATGTTCAGAGCAGGGCGTCATCCTCTAAGTTGGTTAAGGCCATTGCACAGTTTAATCCAGCACAACAACGTGCAGTTCAGGATATGGGATTTGGGAGTCTTTTACATCTGACAATTACAGAGTTCCCGAACCACCTATGCTACTGGATCCTACAACACTATGATGGAATGGCAGGCAAGCTGACACTGCGTTCCAAAGAAACTTTGGACGTAACTGAAGATGATGTGGAAGCTGTTTTAGGCTTCCCTAGGGGACCCTTCGAGATTAAATACAAGGGAAAGGGGATCTCCTCTAATAATGCTTTATTCAAAGAGTGGAAGACTAAAATATTAAGGCAAAAAATTTGTCGAGTGTGACATATACAGAGGTTGTTAAAGCAATGCTTGCTTGCACCGATGGGGGGAAATGGTTCAAAATCCATTTTATTCTTCTCTTCAACTCCATGTACATTGAAATTACCAAAAATGGATATATTACGCCAAATATTCTGGAATTTTTGGACAATGTAGACAAAATTCCACATTTCAATTGGTGCAGATTCCTCCTCCGAACCTTAAGTGTTGCAGCAGTTAGTTGGCAGAAGCAACATACTGGATATTTTCCCGGTTGCATGTTGTTTATGCTTGTAAGTTTGGATGCATATTGAATTTCTAGGAAAAAAAAAAGAGACAATATGTGGCAGTTATTGATGTTAATGATCTTTTCATTTGTATTCAGGTACATTATGTCGATAGGGTGATTCTCCACTTCCAACGACCTATCAAAAGGTATATTCCAGTATTAATAGAGTGGACAACTGGCCTTCTAAAGGAACGGGAGAAGACTGAGGCTGAGGCTGAGGCTGGTGGTTTTGGACCGGGAAGAGTCGAGCCACGCAATCCAGAATATATACCGACCCAACCAGGTTCTGCTGTTGATGCTCAAAGTCACCCTGAGACAGAGCATGTGTATATGCTGAGGAGGTGTGTTTTCTTTTTTTTAACGCATATTATGTGATAATCATATGCACATTAAGTATTTTTATCAAACACATTAGGATTTATTTTGATGCACATTAGTTGAATGCACATTAACACTTTACATGACACACATTAAGGTTTGTTAGATGTAATTAACATTGATACACATCACGTACTAATCATACAAACGTTCATTTCTCAACAGGAATATTGCACTGGCGAAGAGAGTTTGAAAAACTTCTGTGCCGAGATGAACAATCTAATTCAATACATCACCACATCATCCTCCGTTATTCACAACAAAGATAGGGTGAAGAATCTGAAATCCCTTGCTCACAAAGCACTTGCTGCTGGAATTCCAGGGGTGGAATCAACTCTCAGCCAAGAGGAAAGAGATGCATTTATGATGGGCATATTTTACGCTCATATTTTAGGTACATCTTTATAATATTTTTATATTAATTATTTAATATTATCTAATAATTAGTTCTTTTTATATACATAGTATAATCTATTCTTATACTATATATAATATATATAATATATAATTTATAAGAGTACATACTAAGTACTTAATACTATATATATATAATATACAATATAATATATAATATAATATATATAATATAGAATGCATTATAGTATACATATAATGCGTACTACATTATAATTACTTATATATATATATATATATATATTATAAATCTAAACTTTACAATTGATTTTTTCTTTTTTGTACAGGCATGCATCATAATAACATGGCTGGAATTGTGGAAGACTTAGGCATAAGGCAAAATAATAGGAAAAATGAGTGGTAGAAAATGATTGGGAAAATATATAAATAGTTAAGGTTTTTCTATTGTAAAATGTTCATTCTTCCCCTCTCGAATATTCTTTAAGGTTGTTATCAATGCCCATTCGCGGCTAATTTCTTGTTTGGTTTAGTGAATTGAAGCCCCGGAGTTCATTACGCTGTAAGGTTATTTATTTATTTTTATTATATATTTTTTATGCATTTGAGTATTAAATATTCTTCTAAGTTATTTGAAATAATTGTGTCATTTAATTGCTAGGGAGGCCTACTAGTTATTTATTTGATATAATTATTTGCTATATTAGATAATGTTGTGCTACAAATTACTCTAATATTCAGTAGCAACTGGGTTAATTATTGACGGCTTAGTGATAATTGGACTCGGGTAGAATATTTTCCTAAATTAAATGCAACCGCTTGTGCTTGTGTTATTTAGTTTGTCGGTTTTCCTAGTTCCTATTGCTGCTATTAAATTAAATCTATAGCGCTTGTCTTAGGTTATTTAGTAGTTAGGGGTAATTAAACCGCGTGTGCTTTAGTTACCTACAACTAAGGGAAAACGGAAATGAAATAATTTCACGACAAATATTCAACTGCATATTAATTACTTTATAAATCAATGATCAGTGTTAAACTCCGGTGGTGGATCTTTACTGACCAAGGTTTCTTATTATAAGTGTTTTCGATATATTATTTTCACTATTTATTCGTTCGATTAAATTTCTCGTTTATTTAATTTCTCTTTTATTTAATATTTATTCTCGATATATTCCAAACCCCCCATTATTTCCTTGAGCACAAAAGTTAAACTAGTTACTCCTCGTGGGATCGATCCTTACTCCCGCTACTACGTTTGTAAGGTTTTAATTTGGGAGCCTACGATAGCTCACCAAATTTTGGCGCCGTTGCCGGGGAGATTTTCTTGTTTATTTTGTGTTTATTTAATTATTTATTTGTTTATTTGTTTTTCTCGTTAATTTGTCCCATAATATTTTTAAAAAAAAAAATCTTTTCTTTCGTTACTTTTACATAATTGCTGCAATATATTTTCTTTTTGTTTATGCCTATAACTCGATCTGCTAACAAAGAAGTTTTGTCGTACGATCCAGAAATTGAAAGAACTGTACGCAGGTGGAGAAAACAAGCTTTGAGGAAATTAGAGTTTAGTGATCTGGCTACCGATTCTACCAATTCTAATTTAGAAGAGGAACCCATGGCTCAAAATCGAACTTTAAAAGAGCTTGGAGCTCCAAATTTGGATCAGCAACCTTTATGCATTACTTTTCCTGCTCTGGATGCTAATGTACAATTTGAATTAAAATCTGGGTTAATTCATCTGTTGCCATCTTTTCATGGACTTGCAGGTGAAGATCCCCACAAACACTTAAAAGAATTTCATGTGGTGTGTTCAAGTATGAAACCCACAGGGGTTACTGAAGAACAAATCAAGTTGAGAGCCTTCCCATTTTCTTTGAAAGATACAGCGAAGGATTGGCTATATTATTTACCTTCCGGAAGCATCACCACATGGAATAACTTAAAGACATCGTTCCTTGAAAAATATTTCCCCGCTTCGAGGGCGGCCAACATTAGGAAGGAAATCTGTGGTATAAGGCAAAACAATGGAGAGTCATTGTATGAATATTGGGAGCGTTTCAAGAAATTATGTGCAAGCTGCCCACACCATCAAATTAGTGATCAATTATTCATTCAGTACTTTTATGAATGACTTTTTCCAATGGATAGAAGCATGATTGATGCTGCAAGCGGTGGTGCTTTAGTTGACAAGACACCAGACGCTGCAAGAACTCTAATTGCGAACATGGCTGCAAATTCTCAACAGTTTGGCAATAGAATAGTCCAACCGTCTAAGCAAGTGAATGAGGTAAATATTTCTGCTCTTGAACAACAAATTTCTGGTTTAACTACTCTTGTTCGTCAATTAGCTGTAGGCAATATGCAATCTGTAAAAGCATGTGGAATTTGCTCAGTAGTTGGGCACCAAACTGATGCCTGCCCAACTCTTCAAGAAGAACCTATTGAACAAGTTAACATGGCTGGAGGTTTTCCTGGACAACCTCAAGGTAAGTATGATCCGTTTTCCAATACATATAATCCTGGATGGAGGGATCACCCAAACCTTAGCTATGGGAACTCACAAGGGAACCAATTTGTTCAGAATCGTTCTAGTTTTCAACAGTATAGACAACCATTTCCTTCAAGACAACAACCGACCCAAAACTTTAGCTCAGGTACGAATCTAGAAGATATTGTTAAATCCCTTGCTACTAACACTTTGCAGTTTCAACAAGAAACACAACTATTCCAACAAGAGACAAGAGCTAGTATTCAAGAAACAAAGGCTAGTATTCAAAACTTGGAAAGACAAATGGGCCAACTTGCAACTACGGTTAGTCGGTTGGAAGCACAGAGTTCTGGCAAACTACCCTCTCAAACAGTTGTTAATCCTAAAGAGAATGTAAGTGCAATTAATGTTGAAAGTATGTCGCTGGAAAAGAATGTTGATTTGAATAAGGAAATAAGTGCAGGAATCATTGCCAACAATAAAGAGAAGTCCCAAGGTAAGCTTTCTTCTTTTTCTGATTATGAACCAGTACCCCCATTTCCTCAAGCTCTTTTAGAACCAATAAGAGGAAACTCAAATAATGATCTGTATGAGACCTTTCGTGAATGTGATGCTAATAAATCACTTTTAGATTCTATGGAAAAAGTACCTCGCTATGCTAATTTTCTAAAAGAGTACGCACTATGAAAAAGAAACGAAATAATGAAAGAATTGAGGAAGTGAAAGTGCAAGAGAATGTCTCTATGGCTAATCAAAGCAATCTTCCTGAAAAGTGTAAAGATCCAGGTATGTTTACTATCCCATGCATGATAAGTGGTGTTAAACTTGAAAATGCTATGTTAGATTTAGGAGCTTCTATTAATGTCATGCCATATTCAGTTTATGCTTCTTTAAATCTTGGACCCCTAAATAAATCTAGTATAATAATTCAATTGGCTGATGGATCTACTACATATCCTAGGGGTGTGATTGAGGATTTGATTGTTGAAGCTAATAACTTGGTTTTTCCTGCTGATTTTTATGTACTTGATATGGGAAATAATAATCATATTTTGTTAGGAAGACCATTTTTAAAAACTGCAAAAACAAAAATTGATATCCATAGTGGTATGCTTACTATGGAGTCTAATGGTAAACTTGTGACTTTTAATATTTATGATACCATGAAATCTCCTGTTGATGATAATTTTGCAATTTTTGTTGATTCTTTGAAACTTGTTACATTTGATGAAATTGCTTCTACTGAAAATAAAGAAGAAAAAAATAATACTTCATCTTTGAGTACTAATTTTCAAGACGGGACTATTTCTTTGAATACTCATAATCATCAAAGATACTCAAAAAGACGATGGAAATTTAAAGAAATGTCATAAGTCGAGCCAACGACGATAAACAAAGGCGCTGCTTGGGAGGCAACCTAAGGTGTGTTTGTTCCATTCTTTTTCTTTTATTCCCTTTTCTCATTCAATAACCCTTTTTTTCTGTACATTTTTATTCAACATTGGGGACAATGTTGATAATAAGTGTGGGGGAGAGGATTTAGTTTTATTATTTGTTTGCTTATGTCAAAATTTTCAAAAAAAAAAAAAAAAAAAAAAAAAAAAACTTTTACTAGTTTTTTATGCAAAATAAGTATTATTTTGAATAATTATTATAATTTTTCCTTTCTTGAAATTCATAACATGATTGAATAAATAGTTTGGCAAGTTGTGATTAATTTGTTAGCATTCCCTGTTCGATATATAGTGTCTAGATTAAGTAAGCAATAAACCTGTGAGAATTTGAGCCATGACTGACACTTTGGTCTTATTTTCTTTCTATTGTGGGATTTCTTCCATAATTTTGTTTCTCTAGAACTTGCCTTGATTCTCTTTTAAAGCTAATTAGACCATGCATGATTCAAGTGTGATTAAGGCCATTATTTGATTTTGAGCCCCACTAGCCAAATAACCGGTTTGTCCCATGATTTATTTCCCTTCGATAACCACTTTGAGCTTTATGACCATTCTTTTCTTTATTTTGAACCACATTACAAGCCTTTTATATCTAAAATAATGCCTTCACCCAGCTGAATAACTAGTGGAGCAAATTTTGGATTATTTTTGTAATCTACGTGAGGTTGGGAAGGATAAGTGTGGGGGAGATCACTTACTCTTATTAATATGATTGAGAGTGAGGTGAGTTGTATCTTCGTTGCCAATATGTCGTTGGTCTTCTATGAAAAAAAAAGAAAAGAGGAAGCAGTTCACGATTCAAAAAAAAAAAAAAAAAAAAAAAAAAGCATGAAAAATTGAAAAAAATGAAATGGAAAAATGAAGAATATACGTTTGAAAAAGAAGAATATTGCTGAAAATTTATGAGAAAATGAAAAAGAATCAGCAATTGATTTTGAGTTGAAGTTACTTCTAAATAAATGAAGTAAGGGGAAATTCTGGTAATACTGAGGAAGCATTCTGTACCTCAATGGGATGTGTTTTTTGATTGGAAATTGAGGGTGTTGGATTACTTGTATTTATTTGTTCCTCTAGTTTGAAGCTTTTGTTTAAGCTAATTTCCTAAAAATTCCCTACCTTAACCCTAGCCCCATTACAACCTGTGAAAAGTCCTTATGATTTGTGTCATGCATGACTCTTGTAGTGGTGATTGAGAAGATATGCAAGCCTATGGTAGATCAATTTTATAGGAATGAACTTGAGTGAAATTTATAGCCATCAAACACTTGAGTGATGAGTGATATTCCTGTGAGGGCTTACTTATTTAGTTTTCTCCATTTTCAAACAGGGTGCTAACTTATTAATTGCAGGGTGCTTCAGATTGTTGTTCATGATATGTTATGAGTTTTGGGAATTTCATTTCTATTTACTTCGCAAATAATATTTTTGCTTGGGGACAAGCAAACGTTTTAGTGTGGGGGAATTTGATGGGCATATTTTACGCTCATATTTTAGGTACATCTTTATAATATTTTTATATTAATTATTTAATATTATCTAATAATTAGTTCTTTTTATATACATAGTATAATCTATTCTTATACTATATATAATATATAATTTATAAGAGTACATACTACGTACTTAATACTATATATATATAATATACAATATAATATATAATATAATATATATAATATAGAATGCATTATAGTATACATATAATGCGTACTACATTATAATTACTTATATATATATATATATATATATATATATATATATATATATATATATATATATATTATAAATCTAAACTTTACAATTGATTTTTTCTTTTTTTGTACAGGCATGCATCATAATAACCTGGCTGGAATTGTGGAAGACTCAGGCATAAGGCAAAATAATAGGAAAAATGAGTGGTAGAAAATGATTGGGAAAATATATAAATAGTTAAGGTTTTTCTATTGTAAAATGTTCATTTTTCCCCTCTCGAATATTCTTTAAGGTTGTTATCAATGCCCATTCGCGGCTAATTTCTTGTTTGGTTTAGTGAATTGAAGCCCCGGAGTTCATTACGCTGTAAGGTTATTTATTTATTTTTATTATATATTTTTTATGCATTTGAGTATTAAATATTCTTCTAAGTTATTTGAAATAATTGTGTCATTTAATTGCTAGGGAGGCCTACTAGTTATTTATTTGATATAATTATTTGCTATATTAGATAATGTTGTGCTACAAATTACTCTAATATTCAGTAGCAACTGGGTTAATTATTGACGGCTTAGTGATAATTGGACTCGGGTAGAATATTTTCCTAAATTAAATGCAACCGCTTGTGCTTGTGGTATTTAGTTTGTCGGTTTTCCTAGTTCCTATTGCTGCTATTAAATTAAATCTATAGCGCTTGTCTTAGGTTATTTAGTAGTTAGGGGTAATTAAACCGCGTGTGCTTTAGTTACCTACAACTAAGGGAAAACGGAAATGAAATAATTTCACGACAAATATTCAACTGCATATTAATTACTTTATAAATCAATGATCAGTGTTAAACTCCGGTGGTGGATCTTTACTGACCAAGGTTTCTTATTATAAGTGTTTTCGATATATTATTTTCACTATTTATTCGTTCGATTAAATTTCTCGTTTATTTAATTTCTCTTTTATTTAATATTTATTCCCGATATATTCCAAACCCCCCATTATTTCCTTGAGCACAAAAGTTAAACTAGTTACTCCTCGTGGGATCGATCCTTACTCCCGCTACTACGTTTGTAAGGTTTTAATTTGGGAGCCTACGACAGCTCACCAAATTAGCAGCCAAGACTCATTATTTGCCAACCCCGAAACATGTATTGCAATTGAACTTGCAATACAGAATAAACTGCAGTATCTTAAAGAGTCTTGTGATATCCCTGCTTCTGACTCTGGAATTAGCCCCATTCACAACGTTCAAGCAACCCCCATTCCAACACAAACACATAAAGAAATAAGTACTTTGGATGATGTTACACGTATTGCTTCTCACTACAGTACTGAAGGAGAACAAGATGACATTTCAAAAGAGGGGCATGAGGTTTCAGAACAACTGCCAGTGTTAAATGCTGAAACAGAGTCTGCTGAAAAAGAGAGTGAGCAAGTTAAGGTTGTTGCCAGTGAAGATCATGAAGACGTTGCAGAACAAACTACAGTTGAGGAGGTTTCAGAACAACTGCCAGTGTTAAATGCTGAAACAGAGTCTGCTGAAAAAGAGAATGAGCAAGTTAAGGCTGTTCCCAGTGAAGAGCATGAAGACGTTGCACAACAAACTACATTTGAGGAGGTTGAGCAAGCTGAACTTCCAGAACAACTTTCACTGCTAGACAGTGATAAACATGTCGTTGATAATGAGTGTGGGAAAACTATGACTGCTGGGAATGAAGAGCACATTAAAGTCACACAAGAAATTACAGTTGACGATATAGAGCAAGGTGAGCTTGAACTACAACTTCAAGTGTCATATGCTGATGCACAGGGTACTGAGAAGGAGGCTGAGCATGTAGTATGTTTTCCATAAATTGAGAAACAACAACATGAAAGCATACCAGAGCCATGTCTTGAAGTAGCTGATCTTTCTCTCGATAAAGTGTCTTCTAGTGTTCAAGCAGACCCTGTAATATGTGTGCAACAAGTAGATGTTTCAGCCACAACAAATGCAGCCATATTACTAGTGTCTACTACTATTGCTGAACAAACAAATCCTAGAATATCTGATGAAGGCAAAGTAGCAACAGCTTCCAAGAAAGCTGGAAAAGCTATATCACAGCCTACTGAAGAGCATCCACAGAAAGACCGGAGAACAAGAAAACAGTCAGATTCATTGAAATCTCCGTTCTTTATAAGACAAGTGCAAATCACATTAACGTACACTCCTGCTGAGAATTCATTTAAAGATTGGGTTGAAACAGCAGATGAATTGATTTTGTAAGTTATACCTAAAATCCCTATTTTGGTTTTTGTTAATTGAACATGCTAATATCTTGATTTTTTATTTTATTTTTTATTGAACATGCGAAAGATTGGGAATGTGGCATCCGGAAAGAAAAGAAGACAGATCTTGATCATCTCAGGGTCAAGTACATTGCAGCCATTTTAAATGTTGAAAATAATGAATTGTCACTTGCGAACAACAAAGTAGCTGGTCTTGTAAAGAAATGATGAATTAGTATTAGTTTATGTAATTAACAAACATTGATATATTTTTGTTATATAAAATTCTTTTGTTATATTAAGCAAATTAAGTTATATTTTGACGCACATTAGAATTAACATTGATGCCACTTAATACCTCACGTAGTTGAAAAATCTTAACATGTTTATAAAACAATGTTAATATGCGTTTGGTTTTGTAAAAGACTTAATCTCCGTCAACAAAAACTAAACATGCGTGTTGGAGGGCTTGAAAAAGACAAATCTTAGCGTGTGTGAGTTTGTTTATTAACATCAACAAACTTTTAAAAAAAAAAACAAAAAAAACATAGAACTTCAAAATCATTAATGTGCGTTTAAATATACTGTATTATGTGCCAGTAATTGTAATGGATGTCACCTGTATATTTAATGGACCTAATGACTTTAAGATGCGTTAAATCCACACTTAATGTGTGCTGCTAAATATTTAAACATGCGTATGTTAATACTTCAGTGTGCTTGTGTGTTAAGTTATTGAGCGCATTGAACTTAAAAGATCACTGTTCTGTCATTTAAAATAAATTTCGCGCACTTCGGTTGTAAAATAACTGAATTAGTACTCCAAAAATTTAAAAAAAAAAAAAAAACCCATAAACAGAAATCTTCCTACCTTCGCGTTGTTCAGTTTCCAAAAGCATTTTTCAAAAATTTTACATATTACAGTCGTCATTCTCCATTTCGAAGCTTTTTTTTAACAACACCGCACACATGGCGTCGCCGGGAAATGCTCCGCAGTCTGAAAAATCTACTACTAGAAACTATTGTACAAGGTCAATTCCACCCTATTCATTCCAATAATATCATTTAGTGTTTAATTTCTCGCATAGTATGCTTTGCATGTTTATTTCAGAATGTTGAAAAATAAGGTTTAAATACAAAAACAATATCATATTAGTTCATGCATACTATGAGTTAAATTGCTGCAATATATATATATATATATATATATATATATATATATATATATATATATATATATATATATATATATATATATATATATATATATATATATATATATATTCATTGACACACACTAGTAGCTAATTACACGAACATCTTATTTCTACGAATTGATTTTCAAATTGACACACATTAAGTTTTAATTAAACACACACCTTAAGTAATGCTTATATGCAATTTACGTTATGTCTTAACGCACAATAAGTAATAATCTAACGCATAACCTGAACTATCCTAACGCACATTAAATTTCAAACTCACTCAATAAGTTATAATTTCACGCATATAATGTACTATCCTAACACACATTAAGTTTCAAACTCTCATATCTTTTTGTTTGATAAATTATGTTGTTTTCCTTGTGCAGACTGTATTCAACTTAATGCAGATTGATTATGCATTTAACCTTTCTTGCATTTTGCAATCAATTTATATATTTGTTTTTTATTTTATTTTTAGTTTTTTAAAAAACTATAGGTAAAAAACGCAAAAGCCAACAAAAATTAGACATGGTTGTTGCTAGAACATCTGGGGGGGGGGGGGGGGGGGGCTGTACATGTTACAAAAAAAAGACAGAGATCCAAAAATAAAAACCAAAGAATTTATGACGGTGTCCCTGCAGTTAAAAACAGGGGATCATCAGCTAGATTGATTGATGCAATTAAACATTTTAGCCCTGAACAACGAGCTGAGTCTACATATTACAGAATTCCCAATACGGCTATGCTACTGGATACTCCCAAGGGGACCATTTCAAATTGTATACGAGAAAAATCTTCCATTATTCTTGGATTGGAAAGACAAAGTTAAACCAAGAAACCCGATCTCAGTGCTGTATGGTGAGGCTATTTCAGCAATGGTGGACTGCACTGACGGGGGTGAATGGTTCAAAATCCATTTCATGGTCATACTAACATCTATGTACATTGATGGTCCTAAAAGTGGATATGTTGGTCCACGTATCTTGGAGGCATTGAATGATGTCACAAAAATTTGGGATTTCAATTGATGTCGCTTCCTTTTGCGAAGATTGAATACTGCAGTACTCGCTTGGCAACCGAACCCTACTGGTTATTTCCCCGGTTCTCTCCTGTTCATGCTTGTAAGTTTTAATATGTATTTATTCTATGTAAAATGCAAAAGATAGGACGTTATGTTGCTAACAGTTGTCATTTGTATTCAGATACATTATGTTGATCGTGTTGTGTTACAATTCCATAGACCTATTAAAAGAGCTATTCCAGCTTTTGATAGGATGGACAACTAAACATTTAAAAGACCGAGAGATGGAAGAGTTTAAGTCTGGGACTTTTGGACGAGGCAGAATTCATAGGCGTAATCCCCAGTTTGTGCCCTCTCAAACAGATTCAGAAGAATTAGATGGTAATGATCAACAAGAAATGGAAGGATTGACATGTAGTGATCAACGAGCATTACCACTTTTTCCTACTGTTAAAGGTCAAAGACAGACTGAAGTCCAACATGTGCCGCTTGAAGGAGTGAAGGTGTGTTCTTCATTCTATGATGTTTTTGTTTAGTCTTATTCAAAACTACTTTCAGTTTTATTAGTGTATAATTAAAACGCACATTAGGTTTTACCATCACACACACAATATTTCATGTGCAAGCAAGTTAAAGTTTCTATTTGATGCACATTATGCGATAATCGTACACACATTAATTCTTACAACAGGAATACTGCACTGGTTATGCACAGTCGCTGCAAAGGTTTTCTAATTAGATGGTAAACCTAATTGAGTACTCAAAAAATTCACCAGCCATGATTGAAAAAAATGAGAATATAAAAAACATGCGTTCAATGGTTATAAAGGCACTCAGTCCTGTGATTCAAGGCGTGCAATCATCTCTCTCCCAGGAAGAGCGAGAAGCATTTAGCAGCCAAGACTCCTTTTGGGACGATCCACAAAAAAAGGAAAGAGTATTTGGAAGAACAGATGTTTGAATTTCCCAGTTTTAACCTTATAAAAACCCCAATACCCTGAGATTAAATGAATTTAGAAATACAATTAAAACTCATGCTCACTCTAGGTAACACTCGTTATATTACAATGCACAACTGAAGGGCTTCTACGCACACACCATAAAACCAGTAACATGCACACGCCAATACAGAGCTACGCATCGACTATTTGGTCATATTACTTTGCATACGCCATGTTACGCATATGCACTGACAATGGCTACACGCGACTATGGAAGCCGAAAACCAAATAATATCTAGGTATACCATGCTAAAAAAGCCTGGGCGACGGTGAAATGCACAAGCGTACATACATCTACGCACAAACCACTATCACACACATTCCCATTCAAAAAAATTGCATCTCGGAACAAAATTAATCTAAACATTTGACCCCTAATACAAAATGAAAATGGAAATATGATTAAAAGTCATGCTCACGCTAGGTAAAAAAAAACCCCATAACCAAACACAAAAGTAGATACATTATAATACTAACGTCGCGCCAAAATCACTCGTTCAAGAGCAGCGCACAAACCATCTAGCCATACGCTTTGGGATGTCGTGGATTTGTAGGTTTAATAGTTCTCCTAAACCCAGCTCGACCACGGCTTTCTTCTGACAAGCATTAAACCGCTTCGTCGGTACGACCAAATGCTTAGGAGAAACACGAATCTTCAAACTCGGATATAGTACCACGTCATCCGCATCAAGGCCATCATCCGAGCCATCCGAATCCGTGTCTGGTTGGGCAACAGGAGGTACTTCAACATCATCGGACGATGGCAAATGTACGACCTCTACCGCATCTACCGTCTCTACAACATTGTGATACGAGTATATCCGCAGTGGAAGAAAGTGAAAATCAAGAATTGGGAGAAAGAAAAGAAACAACCCAAGCTACTAGGCCAAGGAGAGAACAAAGGAAACCGGCATGGATGGCTGATTACATTTGTTAGACTAAGTTTATTCATAATAGGATACATTAGTTTAGTCTTAATACGTTATTATATTATATTAATTAGGAATCATAGTCCTAAGCATAATAGGAGTAACTTAGTATATAATCACCCTGCATGCTAGGGGGAAAGACATGCGAATTATTATTATCTTTTTCTTCTTTGCTATCATCTTCCTTCTCTGAAATCTCTCTCTCTCTCTCTCTCTCTCTCTCTCTCTCTCTCTCCCTCTCTCTCTCTCTCTCTGATTTTCCCCTCCCCTAATTCCATCTTTGGAGTCTGCATCCACTCAAAGCGGTGCCAGCTTGATACGGGTTCGTATCAATTGGTGCTTTCATTGCATCGAACTCATCTTTCTTGTTCTTTTACACACTCAAAACTGTAATCCTACTTCATTATGTCAGACAACCAATCTACATCAACAACTCGTCCTTGGGAGCAGGCAATTGCTGAATTGCAAGAAAATTTTGATAGACAAACTGTTACAAATCACCAACTCATACAACAACTCATTACCTCCGTGTCACGGTTGGAAACGATGGTAACAACAAATAAAAATGCAGCAGTGCAACCTCAAACACATGGAATTTTAGGACCTCCACCTGATAATCATCTACAACCATCTTTGCAACCGGAGAGTGGCCAAGGGACTCAACGATTTCATATGAAACTTGAGTTACCTCGCTTTGATGGCTCAATTCCTCATGGTTGGATATTTAGAATTCAAGAATATTTTGATTTTTATGATACACCCGACACACAGCGATTGCGAATAGCAAGATTCACAATGGAAGGGAATGCTTCTGGGTGGTATCAATGGATGAAAAGGAATGGAATGTTCACTACATGGAAGGAATTTTTACAGAATGTCACAAAGCGGTTCGGCGAGTCTCGTTTTGAGGATTCCCAAGGAAAATTGTCAAAATTGACACAGCAAACCACAGTCACTACCTATCAAGCAGAATTTGAACAATTAATGAATAAAGTTACAGGGATTGCAGAACATATCCTTATTTCCATGTTCATCGCATGGCTTAAACCACTTATTCGACGAGAAGTGCAGATGGCACGACCAACAACATTGATGGAAGCTTTTGATCTTGCTCGAGAATATGAAGCAAAATTGGAAGAAATTCAGGTTGAGCTCCAACATGCACGAGCACCCTTAAGGTGGCAACAACGCCAAATACCATCTGCAAACACTACACGGTCAGCCCCGATTATAATACAATCATCAAACCAAGACAAAAGGGGGAGAAAAGCCTTAGCTTTACCACCCTCAACTCAATCAACACAAAATCTCCCCATTAAACGATTAACACCTGCAGAAATGCGGGAAAAACGAGAAAAAAGTATCTGCTACAACTGTGACCAACATTGGTCAACCAATCATAGGTGTCGAACCAGATTTCTAATGTTAATGGGGACAGAAGAGGATGATATAGAAGATCCAATCTTAGAAGAAGAAACCATAGTGAATGGGCAAGATGACATAATCACAGGAGATATTTTCAGTCTAAACTCATTGGCAGGCCCGGGTAATCCCAGATCGCTTAAACTTTTGGGAGAAGTTAATGGCTGAAAGTTACAGATTTTAATAGATAGTGGCAACACCCATAACTTTGTGCAACCCAAAATTGCTGAGCAATTACAGTTACATACTTTGAAGGTCACACCATTTCGGGTATATGTTGGTAACGGAGATTCTCTATCTTGTACCCACAGCTGCAAACAAGTATCATTGACACTACAAGGCACTGAATTCTTGGTAAACTTCTTTGTACTTCCAATTCAAGGCCTAGACATGGTATTGGGAATTCAATGGTTACTGGGACTTGGAAAAGTTGAGCATGACTATGATAATGTGTCCATGGAGTTTGAATGGAAAGGCCACCAGATTAAATTGCAAGGAAATCATTCATTGACACCACAAGAAATAACTCTGAATCAATTAGAAGCTCCAGTAGTAACAAGGGAAATACTGGAACTCTATGAGTTACTTTTAATACGTGGTCCTGAATCCCCGCCAGAAGAAAATAATACTGAAAAATCTATAGAAGCGGTACAATTCCCTACAGATATACCACCAGAAATTATAACAGTACTTCAGCAGCATGAGAAACTATTCCAAGCACCTGTTACGCTACCCCCACATAGATTTTTCAATCACAGGACTCATTTAAATCCGAGAACCAAGCCAATCAATGTTCGCCCATATCGCTACCCACACTTCCAAAAAGAAGAAATTGAGAAGCTTGTTACAGAAATGCTAGATCAAGGAGTTATCCAACCTAGTCAAAGCCCTTTCTCATCACCAGTCCTACTCGTAAAAAAGAAAGATGGGACCTACAGGTTCTATGTAGATTATAGAGCCTTGAACGCTGCAACAGTCTGTGACCACTTTCCTATTCCTACTGCAGATGAGCTCTTTGATGAATTAGGTCAAGCAATGGTTTTTACAAAATTAGATCTTAGAGCAGGCTATCATCAAATAAGGATGCATCACTGGGACATATATAAAATCGCCTTTCGAACTCACGGAGGACATTATGAGTTTCTTGTCATGCCTTTCGGGTTAATGAATGCTCCGTCTACCTTCCAAGCAACTATGAACCGCATGCTCCACCAATTCTTGAGAAAATTTGTAATCGTGTTCTTTGATGACATCTTGGTTTATAGCCAAACACTGGAGGATCATATTTACCCCTACAAGAAGTGCTTGGCACATTAAAACAATATGCATTCTACTTAAAGTTGAGCAAGTGCAGATTTTGTCAAACTTCTATCGAATATCTTGGTCACATAATAGATCATGAAGGTGTACATGCAGATCCTAACAAAATTGACGTAATGATAAACTGGCTAACACCAAAAACCATCCGACAATTAAGGGAATTCCTGGGACTAACAGGATATTACCGTCGTTTCATAAAAGGTTATGCCAACATTGCAGCCCCGCTAACTGACTTACTTAAAAAGGATGCATTTCAATGGGGACAGAAGGCAGAGGAAGCATTTACAGCCCTTAAAACTATAATGACAAAGACTCCGAATTTAAGACTCACTAACTTTAGCAAGCCTTTCATTGTAGAAACAGATGCATCTAATGAAGGCATTGGAGCAATTCTTGTGCAGGACGACAGACCAATTGCTTTTTTTAGCAAAAAGTTGGGATCGCGCTTAAGAAACTCATCAACATATAACAGGGAGCTTTTTGCCATTGTAGAAGCGGTACAAAAATGGAGACAGTACTACTTGGGAGATTTTTCACCATCTGCACAAACCAAAAGAGCTTAAAGGAGTTGTTACAACAAGTAGTGCAAACCTCAACTCAACAGCACTATGTTAGAAAATTAATGGGGTATAATTTCAAAATAGAGTACAAACTTGGCAGTAATAATAAAGTAGCAGATGCTCTTTCAAGGAGAGAAGAAGAGGCAACTCCGAACACATCGTATGGGGAAGTATTCCTCACAGTAAGTAAACCAATCCTAGAACTTCTAGAGACCATACGAAAAGAAAATAATTCAGAACCTGACATACTACAACTTCACCAAAAAAATACAAAAGGGAGACTACCTAATCATTATGAAATCAAAGAAGGCTTAGCTTTCTATAAAGGTCGATACTGCATCGGAGCAAACTCTAAGAGGAAATCTCACATACTACAAGAGTTCCATTCAACCCCAATGGCAGGTCACACTGGGGTAGCCCACACACTGGTACAGCTTGTAGCTAATTTTCATTGGACAAACATGAGGGAAGATGTGAAAAAGTTCATTGCAGCCTGCAAGTATGCCAACAAACCAAATATTCAACACAACCCCCTGCAGGACTACTCCAACCACTCACAGTTCCTTTTAGAGTTTGGGAAGACGTAACCATGGACTTCATAACAGGATTACCGGCATCACGAAGACAAGGAACCATCATGGTAGTTGTGGATAGGCCTACTAAATATGTGCACTTTGGAACATTACCACACCAATTCAGTGCACAGAAAGCAACTAATATATTTATAGAAATAGTGGCAAAACATCACGGCTTCCCTGCAACAATCGTCTCAGATCGAGACCCAATTTTCCTAAGCAAATTTTGGGATGAATTATTTACACTAAGTGGCACAACACTAAAGAGAAGCACGTCATACCATCCACAAATCGACGGACAGACAGAACTAATGAATCGAGGCTTAGAGCAATACTTAAGGGCTTTTACTCAAGTCAAACCAACCAATTGGACGTCATACTTGGGATGGGCAGAATTTTGCGCCAATACAAGCTACCACAGCACCATTAAATTGACTCCATTTCAAGCACTATATGGAAGACCACCACCCACCTTAGCACCGTATACAAAAGACACAACAACAGTGCAAGCACTAGATGAATTATTGTTGGATCGTGATAGATTGATAAGGCAACTGAAACACAATCTTCGGGAATCTCAGCATCGCATGGCCCAAAAAGCTAATGCCAAAAGAAGCGAAGTGAAATTTTCAGTAGGAGATAAGGTCTGGCTTCGTCTACAACCATATAGACAGATATCAGTAGCACGTAGAAGCTCTAAGAAACTAGCACGACGCTATTATGGTCCATTCAATATCTTGGAAAAAATAGGGGAAGTTGCATACTGCCTCGAGCTACCACCACAAGCAAAAATTCATATAGTATTCGATGTCTCACAACTCAAGAAACACATAGGAACTGAAGAAAATATAGAGGTCCAATTACCGGAAGAAATTGTGGGCCAATCACCAATTTCAACTCTACTAGCACTCCGTGGGGAACGAAATGTTCTAAAAAATGGAAAAATACAACGCCAAGTCTTTGTGCAATGGTCAGATAGTAGACCAGAAAACGCCACTTGGGAAGTTGCCGATGAAATGGAACGATGGTACCCGAATCTCCACCTTGAAGACAAGGTGGTCGTCGAAGGGAAGGGGAGTGATACGAGTATATCCGCAGTGGAAGAAAGTGAAAATCAAGAATTGGGAGAAAGAAAAGAAACAACCCAAGCTACTAGGCCAAGGAGAGAACAAAGGAAACCGGCATGGAT
Source organism: Ipomoea nil (assembly GCF_001879475.1). NCBI lineage: Eukaryota > Viridiplantae > Streptophyta > Magnoliopsida > Solanales > Convolvulaceae > Ipomoea > Ipomoea nil. The sequence goes on from NW_017619600.1 coordinate 2,769,108, forward strand.
GGCTGATTACATTTGTTAGACTAAGTTTATTCGTAATAGGATACATTAGTTTAGTCCTAATACGTTATTATATCATATTAATTAGGAATCATAGTCCTAAGCATAATAGGAGTAACTTAGTATATAATCACCTTGCATGCTAGGGGGAAAGACATGCGAATTATTATTATCTTTTTCTTCTTTGCTATCATCTTCCTTCTCTGAAATCTCTCTCTCTCTCTCCCTCTCTCTCTCTCTCCCTCTCTCTCTCTCTGATTTTCCCCTCCTCTAATTCCATCTTTAGAGTCTGCATCCACTCAAAGCGGTGCCGGCTTGATACGGGTTCGTATCACATTGTCACCTGGTCAAACCAGAAATAATGCAGAGTTACAAAAAAAAAATGGCCACAACATCGTAAAACTATTTGCATGCACATGAGCACAGACCTCCCCACAACATCGCACCCACCTAAAATATGCACACGTCTTCCCACACATCCGCAAACACACAACCCTAACCGTGACAAGCCAAAATCTTATACATTCTTCTACTAAGTGTTATCATACACAAGCCAATGATGATTAATTCTCACTGTATTTACCAAATGAACAATAATTTTTAAAAATTTAGAACACAAATAAAATTATTCAAAAACAAAAATCCAGAAAACACTACACTTTTTAAAAATTAAAAAAAAAAAAAACACTTCTACAACCACACGCACAAGCTTCTGTAAACACATGCACATATCAAAACATTCAACGCACAACCCACGACAATACTATTGGCACACAATGAAGGAACCAAATTGCAATGCCCCTTAGCCTACAATATGCACACGCCAATTCAAAAAGAAACCACACACTGATTCATTCGAACAAACAACCATAGTACCATGCACATACACGGTTACATGCACAAACTAACACCCACAACGCACACAAACATCGTAAAACTATTAGCATGCACACTTTGGATTATTTGTAAACTGTGACAAACTGGAGGTTGCGTATTTTGGATTATTGCTATTAGAGGGGCAATTTATATCCTGCACCACGGTGCGCGTTGCATTGTGCATCCAGATGCAAAACGACGTCGTTTCAATTTTTTATTTTTTATTTTTGAAATTTCCCGCCCCAGTGTTTGACAGTTAATTTTTCTTTAAAAAAAAAAAAAACATGTTCAAAATGTACATAATGTTATACTAGAATACACATAATTGTATACATGAATGTACATAATTATATAAAAAAATATACATACTCTTTTTAAAAAGATAATACACATAATCTAACATAATACATAATAAACATAAACTTTTAACATAATACACATCGACTCTTAACATAATACACAAAAATTTCCTGATTCGGATGTACATAATTGTATAAAAAGAATGTACATAATTGTATAAAAAATATACATAATTGTATGAACAAATATACATAATGGTATGAACAAATATACATAATCACAGCAACTTCCTACCGCACCTCCCAAAACGACGTCGTTTTGGGAGGCGCGCGGCGCACAGCGCTACGCGCCGTGGTGTAGGGTATAACGATTGTATTAGAGGGCAGTCCAACATTACTAACAGCCCACCTGCCTGTGCTTGTCATGTAATATGTTGTCGGACCAAGAGTCTCATTATCCCTCTCATACACTATCTGGTTAGACGACGTTATTTCTTGACCACCACACTTAATAGCAAAGCTAGAGTCTGTGGGTGATGAGCAAATATGAAGTGTTAAAAGACCTCCATCTCAAAATGCATAGAAATAGAATAGTAGTCATGTAATAATGTATAACATCTCAGAACTTAATCATGCAAAGACTACATGCTTTGCAATGAACATTAAATATCAACACTTAATACAAAAATCTTTTGCTGTTTTAATTATTCAGCCTCCTTTTCACAGTATGTAGCATGCAAAATTATATAAAAAGTTAGACACCAAGACTATGTGGTCTAATAGTATTCGGGTTGGATTTTCATTTTGAAGGTTGTGAGTTCGAGCCTCAGTGAAGGCGTTATTGATTCTTTGTGTTTCTAAATATAAAAAGTTAGAGACGAGTAGAAATTTCATCTTTAAAGAATTACAAATTCAACATATTTGTTTTGAGCATAAAGTATTAATCAATGAAACACATTTTGGTTTAACTTACAAATGGGATTTTCCCGATTACATGGGAAATTCTTCTGAAGACAATTCAATCTGAAGGCAGAGCACTGAAAGTAGAAAGAATGCATTGAATCAGATTAACACCAAAATCTAAGAGAAGTTAAAACTATCTCAAAATAATAATTTGACTTAATTTACATCACTCTCATACTCTGCCAGAACAAACTGTTAAACATTTTCTGAGAAACCAGTAGCCTGATGTAGCCATGGCAACAGTTTGGATCAAACCATTTACTATTCTATTCTTAGCCGAGATCCTAAGCTCCTTGTTAAGATTCCTCCATTTTAGGCATAGAAACACAGAATGCCCTTTATAATTTTTAAAATTTATAAATTCAATTGATTCTGAACTGGAACTAGAACAATGACTGGTACTGTACAGTTCAGGTTCTAGTTCCAGTACCACCAATCCTAACCTACACCAAAACATGGAGATGAGTAGCCTGATGTAGAATTTAAATTGACTGAAATATATCTCTACCATTTCAATTATTAGCAACATATTTATTATCTAAGAACAGATATATGGCCTTTGGAAAATTCAAAGAACAACAAAAAGTTGAAGATGGTGATTCCTAAACATGATATATATGGTCAAGTGTAACTCTCACCTGCCATTAGACCTGACTATGGTAAAATTATTGCTGATGAGATTCCTGCAAATTATAAAATAGCAAGTGGCAACATTAGAATTAAAGAAGAGACCCCTATCATATTAGAAAGTGAATCTTGAAACAAAAACACACAGATTAGGAAGGAATGTCACACAGTGTGTGATGCTTGTTGTCTATTCATACTTACAGTTGTAAACCTCGTCCGCTAGTCCAAGAAGGGAAGTTCCTAGATATTTCATTGTATGATAAATCACTGCAGGTAAATTAATCTTGACCATGTTAAACACTTAAAACATGCTAAGTGTTAATGATAACCAACGGCCAATAACCCGCACCACCCCACAACACCCGCCAAGACCCCAAGCCGGAAAACACAAAAACATAAAAAATAAAAAATAAAAAATAAAAAATAAAATAAAAAATAAAAAAATAAAAAATAAAAAATAAAAATAATAATAATAATAATAATAATAATAATAATTAAAATTAAAAAATCAAGGTTTCGGAATACCTTGAGGGGAACCCGAAGAACTCCCCTTGTGACACTTAGAATGCCTGATAGAAGAACCCGCCATGTAGACTACCTGGGCGATACGGACAGACCGGCACCGGAGACGACAAGCTCGCCAACCTCTTCTCAAATTTTACCCTCACCTCTTCTCAAATTTTATTTTACTTCTTGATTTTAATTTGTTCTACCAAAACTTCGGATGTTAGGTTTTATTGAACATCATTCTTTTTTAACAGCATGAGCCTTCCTGTATGTGACAGACCACATTCATCTTAACAAATTAAAAGAAATTTCAGTACATTTATTTTTCTTCAAGTTGCTGGATAACCTTTTCAATTTTGCTAGCTTCGACAAATTTCATAGAATAGAATTGTGCTAATCTTTTCCTATACTCCTCTCCACTCTATTTACAAGGAAAAAAAAAAAAAAAGAATTGCAAGGCAGATATGATCATCATCACAAAATTAAACCTTTAACTGCATTGTATTGTAGTAAATCATTTACCACTACCATTTAAGTGGTTTAGTTAACCCTCAATTTTTGCATTATAAAAGTGGTTAGTTAGCATTTTGTTTGGATAGTCTGCAATAGCATCTTACATTCATGAGGAACCCACAACTCTTGACCAAAGATAGCTATTATTAAACTATTCAAAACCCGGTCCAGCAGTACTGCTTCTTTCTGTGATGTTGGATTCAGGAAGTTTAATGGCCTGTAAATGAGAAGAAACATTTGGCTGTCAAAGAATATCCAATGCATTTTTTTAAGCAAGCTAAGCTAGGCAATTACGATACACTTGGAATTGAACAAGGAAAGAAAGATTGCAAGGCAGATATGATCATCATCACAAAATTAAACCTTTAACTGCATTGTAGTAAACCATTTACCACTACCATTTATGTGGTTTAATTTAGTTAATAACCCTCAAATTTTGCATTATAAAAGTGGTTACTTATCATTTTTTGGATATATAGTCTGCAATAGCATCTTACATTCATAGTAACAAGTTTGTAAAGAAAGTTAGCATCCATACAAAATGGATCATTCTAACCTCAAAAATGCAGTTTCCCATTTCAACTTGCCAGTACTGAATCTGCTTAGCAAAAGCAACAAGCTCAGGGAAGGGCCACACTAATCCAACTTAATTGACTGCAGCTTCAAATTTTCTGTTAAACACCAAGCTAAGGGAACTTTTCCAAACAATAACATCTCAAGACTAACAACTCGAGACATGGGAAATCACCATCGCTTATTAGCTTGCACAATGCTCAAGTTTATTAGCTTCAAGAATCTTAGTCCATAGAATTCTCCTTTAGCTACTTCCCATACTTCTTCATAGAAAGCATTCTCCAAGTCACTTGTAAAACTTTTCAAACTCTCCTAACTACCTGTTTATAGTTAACAGAATGCATGCATCAAACACATCATCATCATAGAAACAAGTTGCAGAGTTGTTAGCAACTGTATGTAGAGGTGTACGTTTTGTAGGATAATTTCATACTGTTAGTTGTTGGCAAATTATATTGAATGTTTCATTCATTTATCGTAACAGAAAAAGTAATTATTCAATAGTTGTGAAGTTAAAATAAAAAGGAGTAAATACCAAAAATGGTCCCTCGACTATAGCTAAATTCACAAATTGGTCTTCGACTTTTAATTTCAACCAATTAATTCCTTAACTTTGCAATTTTAACACAATTTGGTCATTTGTCTATTTGAACGTTTGTTGACTGCACTTTTTTAGGATATATATGTAATTTCATGGTCCATCGTCGGTTTTTTAGGGTTCCGGTTGTATTTCTAGACCGCACTGTTACATTCGAATCCACTGCTGGCGCTGCACCCCATGCCGGAGAGATTATAGCTTTTGATAGATAGATCGCCGAAGTCCCTGGAGCGGCTCTTCGAGAAAGCCGTAACTCCAAGCGATGTAGGCAAGCTGAACCGGCTCGGGATCCCCAAGCAGCAAGCGGAGAAGCACTTCCCCCCTCTGAAACGACGTTGTCACCTCCAAGAGCGTTCTCTAAGCTGAACCGGCTCGGGATCCCCAAGCAGCAAGCGGAGAAGCACTTCCCCCCTCTGAAACGACGCTGTCACCTCCAAGAGCGTCCTCTAAGCTGAACCGGCTCGGGATCCCCAAGCAGCAAGCGGAGAAGCACTTCCCCCCTCTGAAATGGCGCTGTCACCTCCAAGAGCGTTCTCTAAGCTGAACCGGCTCGTGATCCCCAAGCAGCAAGCGGAGAAGCACTTCCCCCTCCGAAACAACGATGTCACCTCCAAGAGCGTTCTCTTGAGCTTTGCACGTGAAACTACATATATATCCTCAAAGATTGCGGTCAACAAACGGTCAAATAGATGGAGGATCAAATCGTGTCAAAATTGCAAAGTTAAGGACTTAATTGGTTGAAATTGAAAGTCGATGACTAACTTGTGAATTTAGCTATAGTCGAGGGACCATTTTGGGTATTTACTCAAATAAAAAGCAACATCAGTATAATATTTTTTTCTGTTAATTTTTTTTTTTTTTTTCATTCTTTGTTGGGGAAGGGTGTGCTTCTTCTGCACGTTGAAGAATACAAATTTTGTAGGTTCTGAAAGCAATTTCATGAATACGATTCATCTATAGTCTAGAGCATTCGGTCAGTAGCTTGAAATAAAATGGTAAAGAAAATCACCTGAAGACGGACTACAGGATCACTGTAAAATCTTTCATTTTAATGCCTTACAGAATGCCAAAAATGGATATAAATATAATCAATCTCAAGAAGAAGTTTTTAGAATTATAATAGGCCTTGACAAATCATCAATATCACATTAAGTGTAGTCTCACTATGAATTTAAAATTTTAGTTGAAACAAAACACATCCATCCTTCAATTAGAAGGAAATAACTAATCAAGTCTTCTTACCTCTACATCTTCAATACTTGACTTCTAGCAGCTTAGCTTCCCAGTTTTCAAAAAGGTATTCAAATGACATACCAATCTGCAAAAGCACATTAGTACTCAGAATTAATTATATTGCGAGCGGTAGAGAAAAGAAACAGAGATGTAAATTAAAGTAGTATGATCATCACATATAGGTATGAGATGAAATACCTTCCTTGCCCTAGTCACATATACTCATGAAGTAGTAGTAAATCTCTAATGACCAACATACTCCTTCACAACATAATGTTTGCTAATAAAAAGTTATCCACCGTCTTTTTAACACAAAGCTCTTCAGCCCATCTTTCAAGACCAACTTCTGGATACTCCATCTGCAGGTTTCTTAATTCCATTAATGAGGAATCATTAAATCTTAACCAATGAATTTATTTTTTGTATATGCAACTATATGTACTGTATTTGGCATGCAAATAAAAATATAGAAGCAAGACACATGTAACCTAACACATACCATTTTCCAACAGTTATTTACTATATATGAGGCTGGCCGGCCAAGTCATCTTACATATATAGACAATTCTGTATGTGTATTCTGTGAGTCATCATATTCGGAGCTAAGGATTTTGAGCTGTGAAAAGTAATGCTGGAAAACAAATGAGATCAGATGAGAGATATACTAACTGATTTTGTAAAGAAAGTCAGCATTGAATAAAAAAGAAATAAAAAGAAACATGATTTAGCTTCTAACCTTAACATCCTTATTGGATCTTCTATTCTGTTGTAACTGCTTGGCAGAAACAAAAAGGGAAGAGTGACACCCCTCCAATCTAATTGACAACAGCAGCGGTATTCTTTCAAAACACTCCGGGATCTGTTCCAAACAATTACAGGATCTTAAGACTAAGTGTCTGAGCATTCGAAAGTGCTTCTGGCCAACTACCCACTGCTTGAGTTCTTTAGCTTCAATGAGCAAGAATCTTAAATTAGAAAATCCTCTTTCTACAACTTTCCATACAGCTCCATGGAAGGCATTTTCCAACTTGAGCACCTCAAGTTGGGGTAGCTTGGCAATTACATTTAAATCCTCCTCAGAAATATTAGTCTCACTCAACTTCAACTTCTTCAATCTTGAAGGATACATACACTCTTCTGGAAGCGCTGCATTCAAATCAATAGAATTCAAAATGCTAAGCTTCTCAAGCCTTACCAAATAGTCAAAATGATCTAAAATAATAGGATTGTTGCAACATCCTCTAATATGACTGGGCTCTATGTCATCCTTCAGGAAAATTTTCAGATTTTTTATGTTAGGGAACTTGTTGTACACCTTTTGTCTGCAATGAATTGGTCTCACCACCCATGATAATGTTTGTAAATTCTCATTATCCACACTTGGAGGATCTACCATATATGAATTGCCAAGTTCGAGATGCCTTAAGTGTGGTGGCTTCCAAATACTAGATGGCAAATGGATTGTTGGTGCTCCATTACCGGAAACAACACGTGTCTCTAAATTTGGATTATTTGACACTACATCATCCAGATCCTCAAACCATTGTGTTATGGATACGTATCTCAGAAAAACTAAACCTCCTAATTGCATTGGCACTCTTTGAAGTGATATAGAAGTATCAAAAGCCAAAACTCTTAACAGCTTGGGAGGAACAAACATTTCAGGATTTTCAAGAAAGAAGAAAATGGAGCGAGGGATGTTTGTACCAAAGAGCACATAATAGTCAAAACTGTGTGAGTAAGAACTTAGCCAACGACAGGAATTTGTAAATGTGTTTAATGATAATCCTGAATGTTGTCGAGTATTTACTGCACATAAAATACCTCCTTTTTGAGCTTCTCCTACGCCGAAGCTATGTAAGGCACTGTGCATTCTACAAGTCTTTATTTTGCCGTTACAACTTCGATCTTCAAAATTAAGAGAAGACTTCTCTCAGTAAGCTCTTCTAAGTACTCATAAGCTTCATCCTCTAACTCCTTATGTTTCAATAGCCTCACAAATCTCTCAGCAATCCACAACCTTATAAGCATTTTAACCCGGATTTTTTTACGTTTTGGGAAGACTCCAAAGTATAGAAAGCAAACTTTCAAATGATGTGGCAACATATTGTAACTAACACTGAGTGCATTGCGATCTAGAAGTCCCAATGACTCTAATTCCTTTTCAATCTTTTTCCACCCTTGTTGTATGTTGTCGCATTTAGATAAACGCTTGGCAACTTCAACAATTAATTGGGGTAATCCATCACATTTCTCCACAACATGGTTCCTAATTTTTTCAAATTTAGGGGCCAAGTGCACTTCATCAATAGAAAGGATATTACAAAATAGTTCCCAGCTTTCTTTCGGATTTAGCAAAGTCATCTTATGGATATGGATATATCCCCTCCTGTGGTCATATTTGTTGAAGTTGTTTCTTGTGGTTAATATGTAACTTCCAACTAATCCATGATCAGAAACAAGTCCTATGATGTCAGTCAAAGCTTGCTTCCAAGTTTGCTTGCTCGTAATGTTGTCCAAAACAATTAGATACTTCTTACCACCAAAGCATTTGCATACCTGAAATTCTAGTTCATGAGGAGTGCTTCCCTTTTTATTTACATTTGGCTCTTCTGGTGTAATTGACAGAAGAAGTTGGCTTAGTATTCCGCTCTTATTGTAGTGTTGAGGAGGAGGCATAGTAACCCAACCTCTTACATCGAAATAGGATGCAACTGATGGATCTTCATATACATTTCTTGCTATTGGCATGTGTCTCGTTGATAATGTGATTCATAACATTATCTTCAACCCATTGGCGAATATAACCACAAACTTGTTGGTGCTCAAAGTCCCACTCTTCGTCTGACATGCTTTCTGGCTTTGCAGTTGCAAACACAGGTAGATGTAATTTCTTCACAAACAAAAGATCCTTCATCTTGGCCTTCCAAATGTGATAATTTCTACCATTCAATCGTACCATATTACTCATATTTGTCTCCATGTCAAATGTACCAAATCAACAACCAGGGCTCTGATACCACTTTGTTGGGAAAATCCCACTTCCTGCGACAATGAAAAATCACAGAACCGACAGGAGCACAAACACAAGTTGATACACAATAGCCAAAAATAAATATCAAACACAAGAACACACGATTTACGTGGAAAACCCCAAATCGGGGAAAAAACCACGGGACCACCACCAACCAATAATCCACTATAATAAATCTTGGGTACAAAGTTTCAGGCTACCACACGAGCCAAACATCCACAAATCATCAAATGCAATAATTCTAGGCCAAAGACTTCTATTATATTCCACAGGCCTAAACAGAATACCAACTCGTACTTAAAATATTCAACCACCACAAGCAAGATGAAAAGAATACAAATAGTACGAGAATATCCAAAAGATGCCTGGAACAAACAAGCTGACCTCTCAAAAGTATTTGATGAAGAAACACCCAAGAAGTTAGGCAAACTTCACGATTCTTCTCCTCTATCTGCCTGCTGAACAGAATAGTGAATGATGAACCAAAACAGGTTTCGCCACACGCACTGCCTCTCTGCTGTACGAAAATAAAGAAGCAAAATTTTGTATTTCTTCTTTTTGGGCAAAGCTGCCGTGCGTCCCACTCACAAATCCCTAATTCATCCATATATATATATATATATATATATATATATATATATATATGCCTAATTAAATATTATTATATTATATAAATATAATAATAATAATTAGAGGTCCATGAGAAGAGGTCCAACAAAAATTATAGTGGATACAAATTGGCTTGGTCCAAACATGAGCTATTTACCACATAGGAGGGAAGCCCAACCCAACAAATCTCCCCCTCCCGACTATGTGGAAGATATCGCCATCCCGGCGATAGAGCAACAATCCTCAAACTTCCCTCTCGGCAATGCTTTAGTCATCATGTCAGACCCATTATCGTCGGTATGAATCTTTTCAAGTTCAAGCATCTTGCACTCTAAGATATCTCTAATCCAATGATATCTTGTGTCAATATGTTTTGACCTGTAATGGAACGTGGAGTTCTTTGCAAGATGAACTGCACTCTGACTATCACAATAGAGCACATACTTGTCTTGAACAAACCCGAGCTCCTGAACAAACTTCTTCATCCATAGCATTTCTTTACTGGCCTCAACAGATGCTATGAACTCAGCTTCAGTGGTAGACAAAGCAATACACTTTTGCAATCTTGATTGCCATGAAACTGCTCCCCCTGCATAGGTAATTAGATAACCTGAAGTAGATTTCCTGGTGTCGATGTCCCCGGCCATATCTGAATCAGTGTATCCGGCAAGAATAGGTTTCTCTGTACCAAAACACAAACTCAGACTTGAAGTACCCCGAAGATATCTAAGAACCCACTTCACAGCATCCCAATGTTCTCTCCCTGGATTTGAGAGAAATCTGCTAACAACACCCACTGCATGAGCAATATCTGGTCTCGTACATACCATGGCATACATCAAACTACCAACAGCTGAAGAATAAGGAACCCTTTGCATTTCTTCATTCTCTTTCTCACCAGAGGCACATTGCTTCTTACTTAACTTGAAATGCATACCAAGAGGTGTATTCACTGGCTTAGCTTTATCCATACTAAATCTCTCAAGTACTTTCTCTATATACTTTTCTTGAGATAACCACAACTTCTTGTTCTGCCTGTCACGAATGATCTTCATCCCAAGAATTTGCTTTGCTGGTCCCATGTCCTTCATAGAAAAGGACTTACTCAACTCTTGTTTCAACTGTTGAATTCTTGAAACATTGCGACCAACAATCAACATATCATCAACATAAAGTAACAATATAACAAAGTCATCATCAGAGAATCTGTTTACAAAAGCACAGTGGTCTGAAGAAGTCTTCTTGTACCCATGCTTACTCATAACAGAAGTAAACTTTTTATACCACTGCCTCGGAGCTTGCTTCAATCCATACAAACTCTTCTTTAACCTGCAAACATAATCTTCTTTCCCTTTGACTTTGAATCCCTCAGGTTGCTCCATATATATCTCCTCATCTAAATCACCATGGAGAAAAGCTGTCTTTACATCCATCTGCTCAATTTCTAAATCCAAACAAGCTGCTAGACCCAACACAACTCTAATGGATGAAAATTTAACAACAGGAGAGAAAATTTCATCAAAATCAATACCTTTCTTCTGGCTAAAACCTTTCACCACCAGTCGAGCTTTGAATCGTGGAACTGAAGTGCCCTCTTCATGTTTCAATCTGTAGACCCACCTGTTCTTCAAAGCTTTCCTGTTCTTTGGTGCCCTTACCAACTCAAAGGTATCATTTGCATATAGGGAATTCATCTCATCCTGCATAGCCTCAAGCCATTGTCTCTTTTGCTCACTCTCCATAGCTTCTTCATAGAACTCAGGTTCTCCCCCATCAGTTAATAGCACATACTGACTGGAAGAGTAACGAGTAGATGGTCTCCGTTCCCTGTTAGACCTTCTAGGAGGATCAACTGGAACCTGCGAAGGAACTTCTTGTTCCTGGTGCACAACATCATCAACATGACCATCCACATCAACTGTATCATCCTGATTGTCTGGTACAAGATCACCGTTCTGGCCATTCTCTTGAACTTCATCAACATCATGTGTATCTTCACTGGAAACTGGCTCACAGTCAACCAAACTTCCGCTGTCTTGAGATTCTAGCTTTCTCACTTTGTCAACATCTTCAATGGTTTGATCTTCAAAGAACACTACATCTCGGCTTCTCACAAGCTTCTTCTCAACTGGATCATACAGCTTGTAGCCAAATTCATCAAGACCATAACCAATGAAAATGCACTGTCTAGTCTTCGAGTCCAATTTAGATCTCTCATCTCTTGGGACATGCACAAACGCCTTGCAACCGAAGACTCTGAGGTGATCATAAGAAACTTCCTTTCCACACCAAACCTTATCAGGAACTTCATTATTCAAAGCAATAACGGGAGATAAGTTGATAACATGAACAGCTGTGGAAACTGCCTCAGCCCAAAATGAACTAGGCAACTTTGCATCATCAAGCATGCATCTGACTCTCTCCATAATTGTCCGGTTCATCCTCTCTGCTAAGCCATTTAACTGAGGAGTTTTAGGAGGAGTTTTCTGATGTCTAATTCTGTTCATTCTGCAATACTCATCAAATGGGCCACGATACTCACCGCCATTGTCAGTACGGATGCACTTCAATTTCTTCCCTGTCTGTCTCTCAACAAGGGCATGAAACTCTTTAAACACACCAAACACATCACTTTTGTGCTTCAAAGTGTAAACCCAGAGTTTCCTAGAATAATCATCAATGAAGGTCACAAAGTAAGATGCACCTCCAAGTGATCTAACCTTCATTGGTCCACACACATCAGAATGTATCAACTCAAGTGGCTCCGGCTTCTTTGAAGGAGAATTGCTCATAAAAGAAACTCTTTTCTGTTTCCCTGCCAGGCAATGAACACATCTGTCCAATCTAGCTTCCTTTACTCCTGAAAGCTTCTTCTTCTTGGCAAGGTAATCAATCCCCTTCACACTCATGTGTCCAAGTCGTTTATGCCACAATTCTGATGCACATTCTTTTGCTGCCACATTCACTGAATCACCAGAAATAGAGCTTTGTAAAGAGTACAAGTTAGAAGACTTGTTACCTCGTGCAATAACCAGCGAGCCTTTAGTGATTTTCCAATGTCCATCACCAAAGAAACAACAGAAACCATCATCATCGAGTTTTCCTGTAGAAATGAGATTCAGTCTGATACCCGGTGCATGCTTTACATTTTTAAGTTCCAGCTTTGTGCCATTGCTGGTCTCAAGACAAACTGTACCGGTACCAATAACCTTCACCTGACCATCATCACCCATTCTTAGCTCTCCAAAGTCACCTGGAGTATATGAAGTAAAGAATTCCTTCCTTGGTGTAACATGGTAAGATGCGCCTGAATCTACAATCCAAGTTGTCTCATGGCATGCAACGTTGACGGCGTTCTCATCACAAGCAAGAAGCAAATCTGCTCTAACTGTTGCAACCTGGTTCTCTGTGTGATCATCTTTCTTGTCTTGCTTCTGTTCCCTTTTCAACTTGAAGCAATTTTTCTTGATGTGACCCTTCTTGCCACAATGATAACATTCAACATCCTTGTGCCATGACCTTGACTTACTTCTGCTTTTATCTCTACCCTTCTAACCCCTTTGTTTGTTTCTCCCCCTATCATTTGTAACCAAAATATCTGACTGAGAAGTGGAGGTGTCTTGAGATCTTCTTCTTGACTCTTCATTCAAGATACCACTCTTGACATACTCCATGGTCACAACACCGTTGGGAGCAGAATTGGTCAAAGAAACCCGAAGTGTTTCCCAAGAATCAGGTAGAGTGTTAAGCAACCAGAGACCAAGTACCTCATCCTCAAATTTGATGCCCATGCTAGACAACTGATCAAGAACACCCTGAAAATCATTGACATGATCATTGATCAACGTACCTTCCCTGAATCTTAGATTCATCAATTGTTTTAGCAAAAACAATTTGTTATTGCCTGTCTTGGAAGCATACAGGGTCTCAAGTTTATCCCACAGGCTTCTGGCATGTGTCTCGTTGATAATGTGATTCATAACATTATCTTCAACCCATTGGCGAATATAACCACAAACTTGTTGGTGCTCAAAGTCCCACTCTTCGTCTGACATGCTTTCTGGCTTTGCAGTTGCAAACACAGGTAGATGTAATTTCTTCACAAACAAAAGATCCTTCATCTTGGCCTTCCAAATGTGATAATTTCTACCATTCAATCGTACCATATTACTCATATTTGTCTCCATGTCAAATGTACCCAATCAACAACCAGGGCTCTGATACCACTTTGTTGGGAAAATCCCACTTCCTGCGACAATGAAAAATCACAGAACCGACAGGAGCACAAACACAAGTTGATACACAATAGCCAAAAATAAATATCAAACACAAGAACACACGATTTACGTGGAAAACCCCAAATCGGGGAAAAAACCACGGGACCACCACCAACCAATAATCCACTATAATAAATCTTGGGTACAAAGTTTCAGGCTACCACACGAGCCAAACATCCACAAATCATCAAATGCAATAATTCTAGGCCAAAGACTTCTATTATATTCCACAGGCCTAAACAGAATACCAACTCGTACTTAAAATATTCAACCACCACAAGCAAGATGAAAAGAATACAAATAGTACGAGAATATCCAAAAGATGCCTGGAACAAACAAGCTGACCTCTCAAAAGTATTTGATGAAGAAACACCCAAGAAGTTAGGCAAACTTCACGATTCTTCTCCTCTATCTGCCTGCTGAACAGAATAGTGAATGATGAACCAAAACAGGTTTCGCCACACGCACTGCCTCTCTGCTGTACGAAAATAAAGAAGCAAAATTTTGTATTTCTTCTTTTTGGGCAAAGCTGCCGTGCGTCCCACTCACAAATCCCTAATTCATCCATATATATATATATATATATGCCTAATTAAATATTATTATATTATATAAATATAATAATAATAATTAGAGGTCCATGAGAAGAGGTCCAACAAAAATTATAGTGGATACAAATTGGCTTGGTCCAAACATGAGCTATTTACCACATAGGAGGGAAGCCCAACCCAACAATGAGTGTACAATCACGGTGACGACCAACCATTCTGCCCTCAAGCTTTAGAAAGCCATGCAAGGTGGATCCATCAGATTCAACATTCGCAGCGCTAGTATGTCTTAACCAAGTATTTGATGGTTGAGTTTGATTTGCCTCGTCAACTTCATTTCCGGTGATGATTATGTTCCACAACTCTCTTGCACTTTCTGCTGCTTCTTGCAAGGTGTGATGGAGTTTCTGGGAAGCTTTTTCTTGATGTCCGGTGTGTTTGGCTAGAAGGAAGTTTTTTAGTTGTATTTGGAGGTCATCTTCAGTTTTGAGTGCGAAGTTTCTGATGTTGGTTTCCAATATTTTGATTGCAGCACCAGTATTATTGGAACTCCTCTCCTGCAATAAGCAGCCTCGCAGGGTAGAAAGATGTTGCGAGAAATGTTCCATTTTCATTGCTGTTCCATGATCACAACGATACACCATTGGGAAGTAATGCTTAATTTTTTTTATGAGAATAGTTAAAGCAACAGTAGCACTACCCATTTTTGATGACTCCCACAGCTCTGTTGCATATTTTGCAGCTTCTTGCAAAGTTTGATGGAGGAGTTGATGGCAAGCTGCAGCTTTTTCTCCATACTCTCCTCCTCCGTGTTGATGAGCGAGAAGGATGTTGCTAAGCTGTAGTTCAATGTCGTCTTCAGCTTTCAGTGCAAAATCTCTGATTTCAATTTCTATATCTCTGAGTTTGAGTGCATCACCATCACCATCGCCACTGAATTCCTGCTGGAGAGTGGCTTTCAAAGAAGAAAGATTTTCAAGGAAAGAGTTGATTCCTGCTTGATCATGATCATGGAGAGACAGCCTTACTCTTGGGATGGGTTGCAGAAACTGAAGCTCAATGGTTTGAATGAGAGAAGTTAAAGCAACAAAAGCCATCTATGATGATCTCAACTGCAATGTTAGTCTATTTCCTGGTAAGAATATGTAAATGTGTGGTTTTAAGTTTTGGTAGAGTCTGAGAAGAGCTTGCTGGCATGTTTTTAATGTAAAAAGTTAGATAGCTAAAATGTTTGCATTATTTTTGGCACCACTTATCTTTATACCCCATACTCTACAATTAAAGTTGATAACTAAATACTTGATTTCACAGCTGGCATAAGAAGTTTGCATTATTTGTAGCAACTTTAATAATACAATTCACTACATACTGTTATCTTTTCAATTTTAATAATCATAATTAAGTGTCAATTAATTTCTAACATCTTCCTCAACCAATTCAGTCAAAAACCTACCTAAGGAGCTACAAAAGGGGTGGCCAAATGATGAAGCATAATTCTCGTGCCAAAAAGTTACGAGATCGATTATTATCAATATTTTCTCGGTTAAGTCACCTCCTAAGGAGCGTTTTAGTGAGGGAGAAATGAAGGAATTGAATAATGAACCAAGGTTGAGGCCAAAAAGAGGAAATATGCATGAGAATTTGCAAGTTCATTCCACTTCAAAATTGTTGAATATTTACTACACATAAAATATCTTTTTTCATGAGCTTCTCCTACACATAAGTAATGCAAGAGACTATGTATCCTATAAAGTCTTAATTTTGTCAGCACATGCCATTATACAGAGGAGTGGGAAAACTTTGAAAAGTAAGTGGGTTCACCAATAATTCACACTCAATAATTCATAGCATCAAATAAGATGTGACAACATAATCCTGCAGCATTGAAAGCACAAGGCCGAAAGCAAAGGACCACTCAAAATTCTCAGTTTAGATGCAATTGGACACCTCAAAATTGTGCCAAAATATTAAAATATCTGTTGGGAAAATCCCACTCCCTGTCACATTGAAAATCACAAAAACGAGACAGTGCACATATACATATATGAGATAATACACACTAGTCCAAAAATAAATATCAACACATGAGACACACGATTTGTATGAAAAACTCTAAATTGAAGAAAAATCACAGAACCACCAACAACAAACTTTCCACTATAATTAATTTCGGGTACAAAGGTTCAGGCTATCAGCCATACATCCATAAATCATCAAATACATTAACTCTAGCCAAAGACATTCAATCACATTCAAAGGTTAAAATGAATAATATCTTATACTCAAAATATTCAACTATCATAAACAAGATGAAAATGAATACAAATAGTACAAGAATACCTAAAAGATGTCTGGAATAAAACAAGCTGACCTTCAAAACATTTGACGAGGAACTCAAGAGTCTTGACAAATCTCACGGCAAAAACAGCAAGCACTGCGCCAAAGATGAAGAAAGAAAAATGGTTTCTTCCTTGTTGCTGCCGAACTGAACACTGCCGAATGGAATGAGCACTAAAATGGCTAGAGAACAAAAATAAGGAACTGATGAAAGAACCCAATTTGAAATTCCTTATAATGGCTAGAGAACAAAAATAAATACTACGTAAACAGGAACAAACTTCAGTGGGATTCAAAAGGCATAAGGTATAACTAACTAAACTAAGTGGAGACCGCTTTCAAAAAAAAAAAAAAAAAAAAAGTGGAGACCAAAAGAAAAATTATTATTATTATTATTGTTTCCTTTCTCCGTTCTGCGGCTTTTTTCCTCCACTTAGTCTATCCTTATTGGCAATTTATATCATGCACCAGGGCGCGGCATTTCATTGTGCGCCGTGATGCAAAACGACGTCGTTTCAAAATTAATTTTTTTAATAAAATTTCGCTACTCTGTGTTATGTTAATTTTCTTTTTAAAAAAATCTCATGTACATAATTTTATACTAGAATACACATAATTGTATAAACAAATATACATAGTTGTATAAATACATACACATAATTGTATAAACAAATACACATAATTGTATAAACAAATACACATAATCACGTCAACTCCCTACATAACTTACCAAAATGACGTCGTTTTGGGAAGCGCGGAACACAAAGTGCTATGTTCGTTGTGGTGGAGGGTATAACGATTGATCCTTATTCCTACAATATTATCTTTTATTCCCACAATATTCTCTCACTTTTAAAAGTAAACTTCACCTCCACATCATCAAATTTAAAATTTCTTCACTATTTATTTACATCATATTCATACAATACTCTCTCAAATTAAAAAATATCATACTTTCATTAAAATAAATAAATATAAATATATATATATATATATATATATATATATATATATATATATATATATATATATATATATATATATATATATATATATATATAAAAGAAAGTTCAAATGCAGCCGCACCCTCCTGTGCGGCTGTACGACCATTTTCAGAATACACCAATAGCGTTAACAATATGCATCAATAGTGTAAGAGAAACACACAACAATGAAATGCAAAAATATATCAAAAAATACATAACACACCCAAAAAATACACCATATAACTCCCTACCACTAATGGTGTATTTCCGAACACTGTGTGGTGCTTTTAGTCATACCTAATGGTGTGTTTTGGTGATGCCATACTTAATTTGTGTGTGTTTTTGTAGTGCTATGCTATCTCCTAACGTTAATGGTGTATATTTGCTTAACTATTGGTGAGGTCGCACCTGAATTCACCTCTATATATATATATATATATATATATATATATATATATATATATATATATATATATATATATATATATATATATTGAAAGGTTCCCGTGCGATTGTGCGGTTGATTAATGTGCATGAGATTTGTACTCAATGTGCGTGAGTGTTGTGCTTAATGTGCCTGAGGATTTGTACTTAATGTGCGTGAATGTGTAAAATGCAGTAGAAAATATGGATGTCAGCTTCTTCCCCATCCCTAGTAGCCATTGCCCCCTCCTTGATAATGATGATGCGGAGGCGGGCTATGGTGGTTAAGAATTATGGGAATAATACAACAGAAATCCACACTTAGCTGGTGTGCAAATTTTGTTGTGCGTGCGTCATCTATATAAACATTCAACTGCACTGAAGGTAGCTGATAATCCAGAATCCATGGCCAAATTTAAGGAAGAAGTAACAAGAAGCTTGGGCGTTAATGTGCGTGAGTTTTCTGTTCTGCTTCCTTCTGAGCTCGTAATTCTGAACTACTCACGCACATTAAGCACAAATCTCACGCATATTAAGCACAATACTCAGGCACATTAAGTACAAAACTCACGCATATTAACATTACGCACATTAAGTACAAATCTCAGGCACATTAAGCACAACACTCACGCACATTAAGTATAAACCTCACGCACATTAATCCACCGCACAACCGCACGGGAAGCCACAAATGCACCTGATCCCTTCCCTATATATATATATATATATATATATATATATATATATATATATATATATATATATATATAGAGAGAGAGAGAGAGAGAGAGAGAGAGAGAGAGAGGGCACCAATAGTTCAACAAATATACACCATCAGCGTTAGGAAAATCCACTACAAAAGTACACACAAATTAAGTACGCATCACCAAAAATACAGCATTAGGTGTGAGTAAAATCACCATACAGTGTTCGGAAATACACCATTGGGAGTGATGAGTTATATGGTGTATATTTTTTGGGTCTGTTGTGTATTTTTTGGTGTTTTTTTTTTTTTTTGCATTTAATTGTGGTGTGTTTCCCTTACACTGTTGGTGCATGTTGTTAACATTGTTGGTGTATTTTAAAATTGCGCCCGGATTTGAACTTTCTTCTATATATATATGTATGTATGTATAATAAGAAGAAAAATATAAAATGTATTTGCTGTCATTTGGCAGCTTTTTTATCCTTAGCAAGTGTTTTTCTTTAGAAAGCTTGCTACACACCTAAGCAACAAAATTAAAAAAAAAAAAAATTGAAAGAAAAGCATGTCACATCATCTTGCAAGTGGTAAAATTTTTGGGATGAAAACAGTCTTAGCCAATATGTTTCACTGTGGACCATGGTCCATGTAGTAATGTGGTCCATAAAGTAAGTATCATTCTAGTTGCACTTTAGTTTCATTTGATAACATTGCTTTGTTTTTTAGTTACATTTTTCATATTCACTAGTTTCATTATAACAATACCAAAGTATCATTTTAATTCTATTACAATTTTATTTGACAATATACATTATTGTTTGAGCTCTATTTTGTTGTTTCATTTTTCACACACATTAATTTAATTATAATAATACTAAAGTATTGTTTTAATTACACTCCATGTTCATTTGACAATATATGTTATTGGAGAAAATTACACTTTTGGTCCTGTGACTATTGGGGTTTTGTTAATTTCAGTACTTGACATTAAAAACTAACAATTTATTATTGTAACTATGCAATTTTTAACATTCGTCCTCCCTGTCAAATCACCGCGAAATGTTGCTGGAAAAATATAAATGTTTTAAAAATGTTTATTTATAGGGGCAAAATAGTCAATTTAAGTTAATTCATCACATATGCGACTAACCTAAGCTTAAGGCTCTGTTTGGCAAACCTAGCTGAAAAGCTATAAGCTAGGAGCTGAAAGCTGAAAAGGAGCTGAATGCTGAAAAGCTATAAGCTCGGAGCTGAAAACTGAAGAGCTGTTAAGCTAACTGTTATGATTAAAAGTGTTTGGTAAAAATAGCTTTTTGATAAGCTGATAAATGTAAAAAGACTAAAAAGGACATCTTCATAAAATTTAAATTAGTTTGTTTACATATTAAAATTTAACATTTTGTCTTTAGAAAAAATTAACATTTTGAAATAAAACTATTAGCATAATCATGATCTAGCATCTCATAATGAAGTAGCAATATTGTTGCAAATCAAATAATAATAATAATAATAATAATAATAATAATAATAATAATAATAATAATAATAATAATAATAATAATAATAATAATAATAATAATAATAATATTTGTGGTGAAAGTTGCGGATAAAGGAGAAGAGAAAGGGTTTTAATTGGGAAGGGTAAATTATGTCATTTCTTTAAAATAATAAGGATAAAGATGGAAAAAAAAGTTAGAAAGCTAGGAGCTTATTTCGAAACGCTACCTAAAGTAGCGTTCCAAAATAAGCTCTTATTTTAAGCTAGAAGCTTATTTTGGGAATATTACCAAACAAAGCTTATAGCTGATTAGGAGCTTAATATAAGCTATAAGCTCCTAAATAAGCTTTGCCAAACAGAGCTAAGTCAGCAACTCAGCCCTCGCCACTCACTAGTCAGTCGCCCGGAGTCCGCCGGACTCACCCATTGCCACCGCACACCGGTGGCAGATCATACCATTTGAATAGGCAGGCCAGGACTTATGGCAATAGTGTTGTACGCTGTTCTCTTACGATTCTGTTGTCAATTTCACAACCTAAAATAATGGCCTATGCGGTCTTTCGTTGCAGCAAACGACATTTCTTTCTCCTAGGAATTTGGATCTCTGTACACAAAGAACAACGCCGGATTTTCCATTTTCGGCGGCTTTTTCCGAGATAATGGTTAGATTTAGGGGGTTATCATGGTTTCAAGCAATGTTGCACCCCCAGGCATTGTTCGGATTCAGGGAGCACCAATATTTGGATATAATTCGTTGCCGTCAAGAGACTTTACCGAGAAGCTTGGAAACAGGGGATGTTGAACTCATTAGCTCATGGAATTGTAACCAATTTATTTGATTCATTTTGAGAAAATCCAGAAGTCCTGCATGCATTTTAAACCAATTTTAATTGATTATTAGTTTCATTATTGTAGACACAGAAAATTTAAAGCCGACAAGTGGACCGATTAAATCATTATCGAGCCCAATTTCGGGGTTGATCATTAGTCCAATTTAATTAATTGGACTATGATAATTAAATTAATTTAATTAGTCCAAATAAATTTGATTTGGGCTATTGAATTAATTAATTAATTGGTCCAAGCCCATTTCATAATTGAATTATAATTATAATTTAAATATAATATAATTTTATTATATTTGAATTAGATAATTATAATTTAATTTGAATTTGAATTAGATGATAGAATAATGAACCTAGACTTGATTTTGGCAAGGTTCATTTTAGTAGATAATTAATTAATTTAATTTCATAAATATTAGTGGAGTTTGTTGAGGGATTTTAGTTACAAACTTCACTATAAATAGAGCCTCAATTTCATTCTTTAAATCACACCTCAAATACATTGAAAACAACTTGAAGACTTGGGAGCTTGAAGGCATTGAAGAACGCTTGACAACTTGAAGACTTGAAGATTTGAGAGCTCTTTTGAAGGCATTTGAAGATCTTGAAGAATTAAAGGCATTGAAGGCATTTTTTGCGGGTTTTGAAGATCTTGAAGAAACTTAAATCCATTTTGCAGGTACTTTGAAGATCTTGAAGCCATTGCAGGTGCTTTAACTTTGAAAGATTTTCAGAGTTGACTGGCTTGAAGCTTGACGTTTGCTTGCTATTGAAGATCACGCCACTTGAATCGCGGAAGCTACGCCATTTGAAACCCGGAGGTACGCGACACTTGAATCCCGGAGGCTACGCTATTTGTATCTCGGAGGCTTCAGTAGATAACGTTAGTGAAGAAACAGAGGACTACACAGAGATTTTGTACCTGCATCTTGAACTACACACTGTAAACAGATTTTGTAAATATATACAATTTCGATATTTTTTGTGTTTATAGATTTTGGCATTTGTTGACATTGAAAGTTTCATAAATATTGATTATTTTTAATACTAGTTATTTGAATATATTTGGATAATATTGATATTATCTAATTTGTTTAATTAGATAATATCAAAAGAGTTTGCGCTTATCAATACTCTTCTATCCTATTCCTATAAATAGGAGCTCTCATTTCTATGTAACCACAGATCCTAGGAAAAATTTATAGAAACATCCTAAGCTTTGAAGCTTATTCAGGGATCACAATAAAAATGTGATCCTAAAAGTAAAAGCCCCTCCTCCAATCCAATTATGCCTGTTGATCCAAACCTCCATTGAAGATCAAGCCATTTGAACCCGGAGGCCATTCAACGAAGAACAAGCTATATATACAAGCCCTTCTTTGAAGATCAAGCCACTTGAATTCCGGAGGCCCTTCAATGGTGGAGTGTTCAAGGCATCAATTGAAGAATCAGAGGACCATTCAGAGACTTGTACCCACACCACATTGATACTCAATGTAACTCAAGAATTTTGAATATTTACTATATTTTATTCAATTTTCTTTGTTCAGAATTATGTATTAGAGCATTGGCAAGCTTGGAAAGGTCGGCGATATATACTGTGAAGGTTGCACTGGGTTTCTTTCGGAACCATCTGATGCCAAAGTTGCTTCTTTAAACTTACTGTTTTGCCCCCAAGAATAAACAATTTGAAAAAATTTACATTTTCCCAGCGACATTTCACCGGTGATTTGGACGGGAGGACCAAATGTGTTAAAAATTGCATAGTTACAAGACTAGAATGTTAATTTTTAAAGTCAAGTACTGAAATTAACAAGACCCTAATAGTCAAAGGACCAAAAGTGTAATTTTCTGTATGTTATTGTATGGTTCTGAATTTTAGTTTCATTTTTCATACACAGTTTCATTTTAACAATATTAAAAGTATCATTTTAATTATACTACAGTTTCATGTGACAATACGTTGTTGAATAAGTTATGTTTTTTAGTTTCATTTTTCACATACACTAGTTTCATTTTAGCAACACTAAAACATCATTTTAATTTTACTATAGTTTCATTTGACAACTATAGTTCACATAACATTATGGACCATGGTCCACTGAATAATAACTGAAAGTGCCCATCACTAGAGCATCCATAATAGTGGAGATATTTTGTGGGTTTTGAGAAGTTTTTGGATTTTAAGGATTTTGATTCCAATGAAACTGATGACAACGCTCTCTTTTAACGCGTCAAGAAAGGGATTTGTGTGTGAGATGAATCCGGATTATATCATTCTCATGGGACGATAAATCGGAGTTATCCCCCAGTTGCTAACTTCGGAAAATAAAGATATCGGCATTGAATTGCTTAGTGTGGATTAAGATACTCTTAAAGTCATTTAACATATGGAAAGAGGATGCATATGCTATGTCTAGGGAATGACTTGCGTCCTTTCGTAACTTAGACTACTAGGACTTGTTTAGGGCTCACCTAAACCTTTCCTCGAATACCTTGCCTACATTACCTTCCCAACCAAATCCAGTAGGATTCCTTGAGCTAGGAAATGCTAAGGATCTGAGCTTGAATTGACCTAGCAAAGGTCAACCTCTCAACACAATCATAGGAGTTGATCAAGCTCCTTAGATGCATATATACAAATCAATCCCAACAACAAGACATAGAAGCATAGCAATCAATCAATCCTAATTCAAGAACTAAGTCACAATGTCATCATAATTTCACACTTTCACAATCCAAACCCTAGCTAATCTTGCTTACAATAGCCATAAGAAACATAAAAGCATACATGAATCTAGGTCTAATCAAAGCAAAGAGAAATGAAAGAGTAGAAATTATACCAAACAAGTAGATTAGAAAATAAGAAGAAGTCTTGCAAGATCTGTTGAAGTGGAGGTTGTCAATCTCATCCTTCAATGAATCCCCCAAGCAATCCAAACATAGATCTACCAAAAGCTCTCTACAAAAATGCTCTCTCAATTCTCAAAATGCCTAAATTCTAAAATTAATCTCAGAGATTACAAAAGTTCCTCTAAAATTCTGATCTAAAGCCTCTTAAATAGCCTCCCCTTTCAATCCATTTTCGCAGCTCATCTACGCGGCTCGCAACGCCCGAACAACGCTTGTTGTTCGGGAACTTATCCTGTCCAACACGCGTCGCAACGCACATTGTGATGCGTGTTGATCCTTCGGGAAATCAGCTTTGCTTCTGCCTTTCCAAAACACGCGCTACAACGCGCGTTGTGGCCTACGTGGCTCCTTCGACTCATCTCCTTCTCCCGCTTTCCTCCGGGTTGTGCCACTTTGCCTCCTTTTAGCCCGAAACTTACCTAAAAACATATAAAACACAAAGTGTGGTGGTAATTTACAATAAAATGCAAAACATAGCTAAATTGGCATAAAATGGATACACAAAGAATTGTTTTTGGCTTAGAATTCACCCCAAATGGACCTTAAAAGTGTGTGTTTTAACACTTATCACAAGTTTCCACACTTTAGCCTTGCTTGTCCTCAAGCAAGTTTCACTCAAACCAATGATCACATAAGTGTCAAAGATACACTTAATCCCAACTCATTGATAACTTAATTCATCCAATGGTCAATCAAGATAAGTGTCAAGCCAAAGGAGGGGGTGAAGTCCCTCATATCATGCAATAAATATGCTAGTCATGCACCCCTACGAATGCAACTCAAGGAATATACTAAGGAAGCCAAAAACTCCTAAAAAAGATAAAATGAAAACAAAGGAGGGTACACTCTCACACCAATCATCAAACATGCAATCCAAAATTGGTATTCACCTCTCATCTTGCAAAGGCCTATAGCCGAGCCACACTAGTGGGAACGATGTGTACATCCCAACCGACCCCATCCTTATAATGCCAAGGTCCTTTACAAGAAAATAAGTGAATGGTTTGGCATGGGCCACTCACCAACCTTAAGCCAAGGTCTAATTTCCTCCGGCACGGAGCTCCATGTTTTAATCCCGGAAAAACTTTTTGTGGTCCCGACTTAAGCGTTGGGTCTCTCACGCTTCCACCCTTATGCCAAAGATCGACTCCCCGCAGCATAGATCTGTTTTAACCCGAGGAAGTCTTTTGTGATCCCAACATAAGCAATGGCTCCCTCTTTCATTTTTTTTTCGCTCTTTTCTTTTGTTGGCCATTTTTTTGTGATCCCTCACGTTGCCTTTTTTTTTTTTTTTTTAATATTCCCCTTCTTCTTTCACTCATGCTTTTTCCTTTTGAGATTAGGGAATTTTTTCTCAATTTCTGACCATAAGGCTCACCTTTTGCCCCATACCTTGCCAATGTTAAGTTCATTCCTGACCTTGCATTTTTTTTTTTATCTTTCCAAGGTTGAAGAGTACACACTCCCACTTTGAGAGATCGTTTACTAAGGTCTAAGCAAGATAGGAGGTGAATGTTAAAGATAAATAGTCTTGTATTTATTCTTGTTATTTCTTTCCTTTAGAATAACACTTCTCTGGTGTAACTCCTTGCTTATTTCTCTCCCTGTAAGCTATATATACTTGTCGTTCTTTTGTTGTAACATGCAATATACATACACTTTTTCTCCAAGCTTTGTTTCTATATGGTATCATAGCCATCTTCACTCTAACGAGTTTTATTCTATTTTTTTTTCAATGGCGGTGACTTCTGAAACCTCTGTTGTTCACCTCAGTGCCTCTACCCACTTCCCCATTAAACTTACCCCATCGAATTTCCCCGTATGGAGTCGCCAAGTTCAATCTACTCTTACTGGGATGAATCTAGATGGGTACATTGATGGGACGACCGTGGCACCGGCTCAATTCAGTGATACTGCGTTGAAAGTTGTTAACCCTCTTTATTTAGTTTGGTATCGTCAAGACCAAACTCTTGTCAGTGCTCTCCTGGGGAGGTGCTCTGACGCGATCCAACCGGTCATCTCCTCGGCTGGATCAGCGCATGATGCATGGTGTCGTCTTAAAGCGAGTTATGCGAATGCTTCTCGAGGTCGGATTGTATCCCTCAAAGCCAAACTAGCCAAGAATCCAAAAGGTGGTAAAACAATATCTGAGTTTCTTCATGAAATGCGAGCCATTGCTGATGAGTTAGCTTTGGTTCAGAGTCCTGTTTCTGAAGAAGATCTAGTGGTTCATGTTATTATCCAATTGGGTGATGAGTTTAGCTCCATTGTTGCGGCCATTCGTGTTCGTGAGACACCGATTGCCTTCTTCGAATTAACAGACGTTCTTACTGATTATGAACGTGTGCTAAAAGCAAATGTTGAAGAAGCACAAAATTTGGTTGCTAAAGTAAATGTAACCCAAAAACAAAGGCAACAAAACTACACCCGTCAGTATAATAATTATAACCGAACTTATTCTAATCATGGTGGTAGTTCTAATTTCAGACGGTCTGGTAATTCGAATAATAATTACAACCGCCAGAATCAAGGAGGTAACAGGAATGGTCGTTTTTGTCGATTCTGTGAGTACCCAGGACATGAGGTTCGTTTTTGCAGGAAATTGGCAAAGTTTTTAAAGGAAAATAATTTGCAGCTTAGTGAGTCATCTTTTTCACAACCTGATGCTCCGGCGGTCAATACCACTACAGTGTCTACTCCACCTCATCAACCGTGGTTGTTTGATAGTGGAGCTTCACATCATGCCACGACCACTCCTTCTAACTTGCATTCGTTTGTTGACTATGGAGGGCCTGACGAAATACACCTGGGCAATGGTAATAGACTTCCAATTACTCATACAGGTCATACTATTCTTCATAATTCTATTCGTAATCTTTCATTGAAGAATGTCTTATGTGTTCCGCAATTACGCAAAAATTTAATTTCTGTGTCAAAACTATGTAAAACTAATCGAGTTTCGGTTGAGTTTTTTCCGTTTCATTTTGTTGTGAAGGATCTTCGCACGGGAGTACGTCTCATTCAGGGCAAGAACGTGCATGACGTTTATTGTGTTCCTTCGTGCTCTCCTCCCCAGATAAATGTTGCTTCACTTCCAGTGTCTGACTGGCATCACCGTGTCGGCCATCCATCTCGTCAGGTTCTCTCGCTTCTTCGGAGTTCCATTTCTGGTTTATCTGATATTTCCAAATTTCATTGCATCTCATGTCATGTTAATAAAAGTCACAAACTCCCATTTTCTGATAATTCTTTAATTAGTTCTAAACCTTTAGAGCTGATATATACAGATGTATGGGGTACAACACAAAAATCAATTGATGGATTTTCCTATTATGTTGTATTCGTTGATCACTTTACGAAGTATATGTGGCTTTATCCTTTGAAAATAAAATCAGATGTTTTTATTGTTTTTCCACAATATAAACGCCTAGTTGAGAAATTTTTTAATTCTCCTATTATCTCAATTTTTTCTGATAATGGTGGGGAATTTCAGAAACTTATACCGTTGTTTAATTCTCATGGAATATCACATTTTACTACTCCCCCTCACACCCCTGAACATAATGGTACGTCTGAGCGACGTCATCGTCACATACTTGAAACCGGGTTGGCTTTACTTCATCATGCTTCACTTCCTTTGTCTTTTTGGTCTTATGCTGTTCAAACTGCAGTATATTTGATCAATCGTTTGCCCACACCTCTGTTAGGCAATAAGTCACCGTTTCAATTATTGTTTCATACATTACCTAATTATGCAAAATTGCAGTCTTTTGGTTGTTTGTGTTTTCCTTGGCTCAAACCGTATCGTAACACAAAACTTCAACCAAAATCTGCTCCGTGTGTGTTTCTCGGTTACTCCACTTCCCAGTCAGCTTTTAAATGTCTTCAACTAGGTACAACTAGGGTGTTTGTCTCTCGTCATGTTCGTTTTGTTAATGGTGTTTATCCCTTTCAAAACTCTAACGTAGATGTTTCCAAGTTGGCTTCTCTTTCTGTTACAAATGTGCCTGCTTTTGCCCAGTCTCTCTTCCCATCTCGCCGTCCACCGGTTCCAGGTGTGTCTGTTGGTGATACAAATGGTGCGGCGTCTCCTGCTTTGTCAGTACCAATAGCACCATTGTCTCCACATGATGCTGCTATGCATGTTGACTTGTCACCAAATTCTAATCCTAATATTCAATGTAATTTTCCACCAAATTCCCATTCACAAGTTGCGCATCCAGAAAATTCAAATTGTCAAAGTGAATTTTCACCAAATTCCCATTCACATGTTGCGCATCCAGAGAACTCAAATTCTCAAATTGAGGGTCCACAAAGTTCTCATTCACTAATGCCTCAACATGTTACTAATTTGCCTTCTGCGTCTACAAATTCATCTACGTCGGTGTCGGTC
Organism: Ipomoea nil; assembly: GCF_001879475.1. Lineage (NCBI taxonomy): Eukaryota > Viridiplantae > Streptophyta > Magnoliopsida > Solanales > Convolvulaceae > Ipomoea > Ipomoea nil. The sequence continues at coordinate 2,797,860 of NW_017619600.1, forward strand.
ACTGCTCAACCAGGTTTGTCTTCTTCCCCATCTCCACACAGGTCAGTTCCAAAAAATTCTTTATCCACTCGTCTTTCTCGTCCTGTTCGGCAGCTTCGGCCTAATCCTAAATACTACGGCGATGCTTTTATTAATTCTACAACTTTGCATCCTATCTCTTTTGTGATTGAACCATCATCTATTGCTCAGGCTCGTAAAGACTCTTCGTGGCGTCGTGCTATGTTTGATGAGTACGAGGCACTCATGCGTAATGGAACTTGGGAGTTGGTACCCCGGTCTAATCACACTCATATTTCTTATAAATGGGTGTTTTGGGTTAAACGAAAATCGGATGGCAGTGTTGACCCTTTTAAAGCTCGTCTTGTGGCTCGTGGTTTTTTACAGGCACCTGGTCGTGACAATTTTGAAACTTTTAGCCCAGTAACTAAGCCGGTGACAATTCGTCTTGTTCTCTCTCTTGCTTTGTCCTCTAGGTGAGTTATTCGACAGTTGGATATAAATAATGCGTTTTTAAATGGGACACTACATGAAGAAGTTTATATGGAGCAACCACCGGGTTTCCGTAATTCTCAGTATCCTGGCCATATTTGCAGGTTGCGCAAGGCTTTGTATGGTCTCAAGCAGGCGCCTCGTGCTTGGTATTTAGAGTTGTCACAATTTTTGATTACCTTTGGTTTCAAGAAATCTATTTCTGATGCTTCGTTATTTGTCTATCAGTTGAATGACATTCTGATTTATTTCCTAGTATATGTTGACGATATTGTGCTTACTGGAAATAATTCAGCATTTTTGGACTCTTTTGTGCGTCAATTATCTGCTCGTTTTTCTCTTAAAGATCTTGGGCTACTAAGTCACTTTCTTGGTGTAGAGGTGGTTCATACTTCTACTGGTTTGTTTTTGTCACAAAGGCAGTATATTATTGATATCTTGTCTCGTTTTCATATGGATGGGGCTAAGGTGGCTTCCACACCTATGAATTCTTCTACAGTGTTGGTTCTTGATGATGGTTCTCCTATGGCTGATGCTTCTTTGTATAGGCAATTGCTTGGTTTGCTGCAATATTTGGCTCTTACGCGGCCTGATATCTCATTTGCTGTTAATAAACTATCGCAATTTCTGCATGCTCCTAGAGCTACTCATTGGCAGGCTGCTAAGCGTATTTTACGCTACTTAAAGGGTTCTCTTTCTCATGGTTTGTTTCTTCGATATGGTGTGTCCTTTACCTTGTCAGCTTTTTCAGATTCCGATTGGGGAGGAGTTTGGGAGGATCGTCGCTCTACAACTGCTTATGTTCTTTATTTTGGTTCCAATGTGATTTCTTGGAAGTCCGTTAAGCAGAAGACTGTCTCTCGTTCTTCTACCGAAGCTGAGTATAGGGCTCTAGCGGCTGCTGGAAGTTATATGGGTCCAAAATTTGCTCTTTGAGTTAGGAGTTCGTCTGGCTCGCTCTCCGACTTTGTTGTGTGATAATCTTGGTGCAACTTACGTTTGCAATAATCCTATTTTTCATTCTCGGATGAAAAATTTGGCTCTAGATTATTTCTTCGTACGTGAAAGAGTTGTTGATGGTTCACTATATGTTCGTCATATTTGTGCACAAGAACAAGTTGCTGATGTCTTGACGAAACCTCTTCGGCGTTCTCTGTTTCTTCGCTTTCGGTCCAAGATTGGCGTCTCTGACGGATTCTCCATCTTGCGGGAGCGTGTTAAAGATAATTAGTCTTGTATTTATTCTTGTTATTTCTTTCTTTTAGAATAATACTTCTCTGGTGTAACTCCTTGCTTATTTCTCTCCCTGTAAGCTATATATACTTGTCGTTCTTTTGTTGTAACATGCAATATACATAGACTCTTTCTCTAAGCTTTGTTTCTATAGTGAATTCATACAAGCATGCATCAAATGTAAACCTAAATGGTTTTTCTATACAATTCCTCACTTGGGTGTAAATGGGGTAACTTCCAAAGGATATTCCAAGAATAAAAATTTTTTTGTACGGGCACATCACTATCACATTTATCACATGATATGAACAACGACGCACTTTCCATATCCAACACACTCGTCAATCAAGCACCATTGAATCAATTAAGCAACAAAAGTCATTTAAGCACAAAGTGCTTTCCTTTCCACACTTTAAAATGAACATTGTCCTTGATGTTCTTAAAACATAGGTGGACAAGAAAAGTTAAGGTCTCAACAAAAGTGCTTATCCCTTTTCACACTTTAGGATTTTTATGGGACTTGGGTGAGCTTGAAAACTAATCCTTTCTGATAAAGTAAAACCAATTAAGCATTTGCATACCAACCAAGATTTCCACACTTTAGAATTAAAGCATAGGGGCTTAAAAAGTCAAGGGATAGAGAGTTGTCACCAAATTTAGTGCATATCTCTTTATTTTGAAAAACCATTCGCCTTTGCCCTTTTTCAAAGAAAACTTCATGAAAATTGGTTAGTGGCATAAGAAATATAGCACAAGTTAAGCTCACGAAAAAGGATGGGAAGGCTATTCCTACCTAATATTTTTGTGTTTTTCCCTTTTTCATTTTTTTTTTCATTTTTTTCATTAAGGAAAAATGGAAAATAAACTAAAGCAATATAAAGCAACCAGTCCTAAGATTATTTCTTAGGGAGATTATCAAAGTAGAAAATTAACTACTTCATGCATCAACTAGAGATAAGCAAGCTTCATGCAAGTAAGATAAAATAAAAACATAATAACGGAAGTACTAAAAATGCAAAGCAATCAAACATAATGAAAGCATCGTAAATGTAAGTACCGAAAATAAAACGCATCAATAAAACAAATTGTCTAAAGCAATGTCAAATGAAACCGTGACCAATAGTCAAATTGTTTTTTCTTTTCTTTCTCTTGGAACCTTCTCACTCGTTGCCACCACCAAACGACGGAGGGTGAAATTGTTGGTAGAACATCACCCTTAGCTCATCAATGTCCCGATGTTGTTGCTCCAATTGCTCCCTCGTGCTTCGATGCATTGCCATATTTTCTTGGTGAAACTGGTATTGCAAAGCTCGCATAGTGGCCCAGTTGTGAACTTGAGGTATGTCATCGGGCACGTCGTACACTGGTGGTGGTTGCGTGTAGCCTTCAGGTGGTGGTAGTGGTGCATGGTCTTCCTCCGCTTCTTATTCTTCTTGTTTCCCAGGCCTATCTCAAAGCCTCACCATTCTGGCCCTCACAAAGTCTTGCACTATGAAAGTGGTCATAGACGCGATCCTCTTCTCCCTCCTCACCTTATCTTGCAATCCTAAGCCAAAAATCAATCTTGTTAGAATTGGGCCAATAAAGATCGATGTGCACTTGTCATTGCTTTGGGCTCAGAGCCACTTCTTTACTTGCACTCCCATGTTGATATTTCTTCCCTTTATCATGCACCAGAGGTCGAAAAAATCGGCCTTATAAACCTTGTGCAAGTTTGACCTTCTTCCCGTGAAAGTCACCGCTAAAGCATGACGAATTTGCCTCAACTCATTCGATTGAATGTCCTTGACATTGGTGTTGTTGGAGTCGAAGGGGGTTGATATGAACCTAGTCCAAGATTCAAATAAGATGGAGTATTGCCCCAAGATTGCTCTCAATGTAAAGATAGAGATGGATCAAAATACCTTAAACCTCACGAGAAACACATAGTCCCGTATCCTCAAAGAATTTGAAGAATCCCATGTAGCTTCTAGTACCTCGATGTTGCAATCTTCAATCAACAAGAGTCGGATCTAGTTTCCTTCGATTCAAGAACGAGTCCACGAACCTAAATCTAAGGTTGAAGAAAGTAAGATTGATTCGAGTCCACGAATCAATTTGCTAGTCGAGTCCACGACTAGCCACTAATTGAGTCCACAATTAGCCATAAGGTTTCTTACACAAGTGTAAAGAAAAACTTACGAATTTTATTGAATTAAAGTCTCCTTAAAACTGATAGGGATGTGCCCTATTTATAGGTATAGGGTAGCATTGTAATCCTAAATACAATGGGAATAAGAGTCCTAAACCTAATCTAGAAAGCAAGTAAATATAGTTCTATTTAGAAAGGGATTTAAGGAATCCTTTCTAAATAAAAACTAGTGTTTTCTATTTAATGCCAAACAATTAAAAATAATGATGACTAAAAATAATAAGGCATATTTGGGCCTAATTTAAACAATTATAAAAATCCTTGAATTCTTATTCATCTTTTGCAAATGGGCTTGACTTGGATTCCACCATCTTTGAATATCACCAATGAAGAGTTGTCTTAAGTGTTTGGACTTGGGCCCTGTGATTGGCCCAATTGGTACTCTTGATGGATCTTCTTTATGTTGGGCCGCATCATCCTCCCCTTCTTGAAAATGATTCGACCTCGAATCTTGTAAGCATTGTCTTCGATCCATGATATCACTTGAAATGTGCCACTATAATACTTTCCTCTATCGAATGGAATTATTATTGGACCTTCTTGTTTCTTCCACCAATGATTCTTTATGGATGTAGTTATGGGCCTTGTGATGAGCCCACTATAAACCCTTATTGGATTCCATGTGTACTGGTTCCTATTATTCTCCCCTTCTTGAAAAGGATTCGTCCTCCAATCCAAATTTACAATGAAAGACAAATTAGAAAGCTCACTTTGTGTTTTATCACGCTCATTGAACTTTTTCTTGGGATGCTTGACATGAGTAGCTTCAATCATCATCCTACAATCAACAAGTAAGGGATTTAAGTCACACATCATGGAATTTAAACATTATGAATGGTAATAGTTCAACAAAATGTGACATATCAAATTTAACCTTCTTGTTTGAATTGTCAATAAGCACAAAATCTTTCCTGCTAGAGCTTAAGGTTAAACCAAACACAAAATCCATGGAAATATCAAGTAATGATTTAGATGTATTGTGGTGGTAAGTAGCACAATTATGAACACAAAATTCTACATCTGTTTTCTTCTTTGGCCAATGAAAATATCCATGCAAAACATCATCACTCTTTTGAAAACCAAATTGTCCCTTATGAGAATCAACAATTAAAGCATTGCCCAAACAAAGCAAAAAGTTCCAATTCCATTGACTTTGAACCAAAACCACTTGAGCAAGTAGTATTTGGCATAAGAAGTTTTCAAATGTGCCTTACAACTTCCTAGTGATTCCTTATCTCTATCAAATAAAGTTTTAGTAAAATCAAAGTTAAGGAATCTTGGATGTATGGATGCAAACAAATTTCTAACACCTCTAGCAAGTAGGTCATTAATAGAAACATGGCAAAGAAATCTAGAGAATATTAATGCATGCTTTTGAAATAAAAGTGAGAAGAAAGTGACTCCCGTTCCTTTCTCTTGCATACTATCCTTTTTAGTTACCAAGAGAGGTTGCACTTTGACACCTTGGGCTGGTTCTTTCCACTGTATCACTGATTGTGGTTCCTTTGTTTGGCTACAAACTGAGTTAGAGGATTGGAGTGGTGATTGCAATTCCAAACATAGAGGTTCCACTTTTCTCTCTTTGATTTCTTCCTTCTTTGATGCTGGTTTGAGAGCTTGCATCAATGTCAATTGAATTTCTTCTACTTGTTTAGGATACAAACGAGGCAAGACATATGTAACTCCATTCATGTGAAACACATAAGTGTTCCTCATTCCATCAGAACTTATTCTTCTGTCAAATTGACATGGTCTACCAAACAAGATATGAGCAGCCTGCATTCGAATATTATCACACAAGATTTCATCAGAGTAATTGTTAATAGATAAAGGAATAAGAGCCTGTTTGGTTATTCTAGCTTCTCCTGCATGAGTTAACCATTGAAAACGATAAGGAGTTGGGTGATCAAACAAAGGTAACTGAACAAATTTAACTATAGCTGCACTAGCCACATTTGTGCAACTTCCAGAATCTATTACCACAGTACAAGCATTCCCTTTAATTGAACCTTTAGCAAAAAATATATTTTCTCTTTGAGACTCATCTTCTTTTAAAGGGTGAACATTCAAAACCTCCTTAACAACAATATGACTAGACTCACTATCAGCATATTTAGAATCAGGTTTTAAAGGTATAAATGGTTCCCCCTCAACATGTTCATTGGGGGGTTTCAAAATGGTCACAAACCTCTTCCTCAGATTTATATTCAAGACAAGAAGTAAATTTTTCAGATTGTGTTGTTATCTTAACTACCTACCCTCTTGATAGGGCAATCACGAGCTATATGGCCTCTCTCATTACATCTATAACAAATCAATTCTCTATCATGTTGAGGCCTCACTGCCTCACTTACCTTTTGCTTACCTTTGTCTCGCGAATCATCTCTTGGAGGAGGATGTTCATCACGCCTTTGAGGGGTGGAACAAGTGTTGTTCCATCTTGATGCACCATTGTTGGACTTGTACATTTTCATCTCTTTGATATTTGCCTCAGTTTCACGTGCAGCATACAAGGCATCATAAAGGGTGTCATATCTCTGAAAACTCATTCCACATCGAATTTCTAAGTTCAATCCATGTATGAAACGAGCAACAATTTTTGTCTCTTCTTCATGTATGTCTCTCTGTTTAAGCAAAATATTTATAGTTTGGTGGTACTCATCAACTGACTTTGTTCCTTGCACCGTTCCCTGCAATTTTCTTTCAAGATCATACTAAAAAGATTTAGGACGAAAGGTTAGGCGCATATCTTCCCTCACTTGAACCCAAGATTCATAGGGAATAAAATTAGCAACTCTCTCTCTATTTCTTTTTCGCCACCAAGACAAAGCATACCCCTTAAAAGATGTAGCAACTAGCCTAATTTTTGTATGATCAGAATAGTGCTTTAAATAAAAAAGAGTTTCAATAGAATTCTCCCATTCTATGTATTCGGTATGTCCTTTCTCACCGCTGAAGTTAGGAATTTCAAGTTTAATGTTTCCTAACTCCGCATTACGCTGTTGGATCCTTTGACATCTAGGATCCACTCTTCCTGCTGGTGGCAGGTGTCGCTCATCATTGTGTGGTGGTTGCACTTGCTGTGAGTGTTGCTCCAAATTAGTCACTCATTTGAGTAACCTGTCTATTTTTTGTTCTAATCTCTTACGTGTGTTTGGAACCTCTTCAGCCATCTGTAAATGAGAAACAAAATCTAAAAGCAAGAAGATATGTGAGTATTTATGTTAGTGAAACCAAAAAGTTGGCTCACTCCCTCACTATTCTCAACTCACGGGTAAGAGATGGATTATATAGTTCTGGGGATGCACTACACACTCGTACAAACACACACTCCACTCGTGTATCGTTCAAGGTGGCAGATACTCTCACAAGCCTTTTTCCAAAAAGGAACATTCTTGTCCGGTACTCAAGTTGATATGGATTCAACCTCAAAGTTCAAGAAAACGTACCTTGGAAGACTTCACAAGCCTTTGAGAGTAAGGGTGTATCGCGAGGTAGGTAATAAAATTGAGAGCAAGAAGCAAAGAAAAAGGACAATACGAGCAAAGACACTAAATAAGATTTGAAAGAAAAAGGAAACCAAAGAAGGAAGTATGGCAGAAAGATATGCAAAACCAATATCAACAGATAGAGACAAATAGAATGTAAGAGGGCTTCAAGTATACCATAACCAAATAGGAATCTATCAAGAACTCCTTCCAACCTTATGCTTTTCCCCTTCCTTGTCCCTCCAAAATTCTCCTACCAGCCAAATTGTTTCCCCAACCTTATTCTTCTTCTTTATTTCTTTCTCTTTTTTGTTTTTGTTTTTTTTTTTTTGTCAACTTTCTTATTTTTTTTTTATATTTTTTTGATAAGTAACCTCCAAACAACTACTGTAAATATAAACAAAAATTTCTGACCAAGAGGATCCACACAACCCCTTCAAAACAGAATCAAGAATTTCAAGAATCACCCAGAAAAACAGAAACGCTGCCCTTACTTCGAAGATCAATATCTCAATGACCGTAAGGAATTAGAAAGTTTATAATATATCAATCGCACGCCCCAGAAGATATTTAAAACATATCAAAATTTCAGATAAAACTAACCAGTGGATATTGAGATATAGGTCATTCTTTGAAACTGGTCACAGAACTCAGAAATCTGGACAGGGTGTGATTGCGACGTGATTGCGCGTAAATGCGCTTTGGATATAGGTAAGGATGAGATGGTATTGTTTTCTTAACTAAATTAGGGATAAGATGGTTCTTAGGAGGTGTAAGGTATTATTGATATTGGATAGGAAAAATGGAAAACTCTTTCCGGATAGGTTTATCAAGAAACTGGAGAACATGTATCAAGATTCAAGAACACAATCAAGAATGCAATGGAAATTTTTTTTTTAGGGTTTTTTTAATGAATAAGACACGAAAAAAAAGTAGTATGTAAGATACGAATGAGATAAACCTAGGGAACCAAGGAAACCAAATTTCTAATGATAATGAGATAAACCTAGGGAACTAAAGAAACCAAGTTTCTAATGATAATGAGATAAACCTAGGCTCTGAATACCAAATTGATATGAACCTAGCCCAAGATTCAAATAAGATGGAGTATTGCCCCAAGATTACTCTCAATGTAAAGATAGAGATGGATCAAAATACCTTAAACCTCACGAGAAACACATAGTCCCGAATCCTCAAAGACTTTGAAGAATCCCATGTAGCTTCTAGTACCTCGATGTTGCAATCTTCAATCAACTAGAGTCGGATCTAGTTTCCTTCGATTCAAGAACGAGTCCACGAACCTAAATCTAAGGTTGAAGAAAGTAATATTGATTCGAGTCCACGAATCAATTTGCTAGTCGGGTCCACGACTAGCCACTAATTGAGTCCACAATTAGCCATAAGGTTTCTTACACAAGTGTAAAGAAAAACTTACGAATTTTATTGAATTAAAGTCTCCTTAAAACTGATAGGGATGTGCCCTATTTATAGGTATAGGGCAGCATTGTAATCCTAAATACAATGGGAATAAGAGTCCTAAACCTAATCTAGAAAGCAAGTAAATATAGTTCTATTTAGAAAGGGATTTAAGGAATCCTTTCTAAATAAAAACTAGTGTTTTCTATTTAATGCCAAACAATTAAAAATAATGATGACTAAAAATAATAAGGCATATTTGGGCCTAATTTAAACAATTATAAAAATCCTTGAATTCTTCTTCATCTTTTGCAAAATGGCTTGACTTGGATTTCCACCATCTTTGAATATCACCAATGAAGAGTTGTCTTAATTGTTTGGACTTGGGCCTTGTGATTGGCCCAATTGGTACTCTTGATGGATCTTCATTATGTTGGGCCGCATCAGGGGTCCCATCTGAAATCTCTCGCCAGAATGTTTTGAATTCTTGATCACTGCCAAAGTCGATGGGGTAGCGCTCAAATTCATCAGAAGTGATCTCCTCAACGGTATGAGCTCCCATATAGAGACTAAGCTCATTGTGTAACACCCCAGATTTTCAAGACTTTTAAAACTTATATAATAAAGGTAGAATCTCATTAAATCCCAAAATACGATACCAAGAGTACGGGATGCTATGCCACATCTGAGTTCCTGGTTCTTGTGTGGCCAGGGCTTTTTGGTGTTCGGGATCGAGGCCTGTAATGAACTTCTTGACCTTGATCCTCTCGGTGGGTACTAGCTCGGGGGTGAGGCGAGCCAGTCGACGGAATTGCTGGTAGTATTTCGTGATCGGGGTGGCACCTTGTTTTAGGTGGAGGAACTCTTCATATATGGCGGCTCTTAGATGATTGGGATAGAATCGCTCTCGCAGTCGTGTTTTTAGGGTTTCCCAGTTGGGTTTGAGATTCTCTTCGTATGTGGGTTTCTCGTGAGCCCACCAAGTGTCGGCCTCGTGTCTGAAGTAGAAGGAGGCTATTCTTACTTGGTGGTTCTCTGGGAAGTTGGTTGCCCGGAATATCTTGTCAAAGGCCCCGATCCATTCCTCGAGGGTCGTGGGGTCTTTGTTCCCCGAGAAGGTGGGTAGTTGGTGTGCCGAGACTTGGTGGTGGACTTCCAAGTTCTCGTTTGTCGGTAAAGGTTGGGAAATGGTAGTACTCAGTGCCTGGGTAATTTGGACCAGGTGTTGCAGGTTCTGAGTCAAGAATTCCTGAGTGGGGAGTTTCGGTGTCCCTACATGTTTCCTTCTTGGCGCCATCCTGGTGTTCATAGGTCGATGTTATTGTGCATTCTTGCCTTGATGTGATAAACGGGGGGGGGGGGGGGGGGGGGGGTGGGGTGTTTCTTTAAATAAGTGAGGGAGGGTCATGTGTAGGTTTCACAGTCTCACCACGCGTCCTAAGATTCCTGAGTCCTATGTTCTTTAATACCTAGAGTCCAAGCCTAATGTCCTAAAGTCCAGTCTTAAGAGTCTTATCCTAGGGTCAAACTTAGGCTCTGATACCAACTGTAACACCCCAGATTTTCAAGACTTTTAAAACTTATATAATAAAGGTAGAATCTCATTAAATCCCAAAATACGATACCAAGAGTACGGGGTGCTATGCCACACCTGAGCTGGAGAACTCAGGTGCACATGCTAACTAACAAATATCCTTCATAAAGAGAATGCATAACATGGCACGCAGGCCGAAAGGAAAACTATCTACTTCTACACTCCAGGGTTCTAGCGCGCTCCAGTGTCTACTCCTCTGTGCCTGAAAGCAAAATATATCTGTTCAGCGAGAGATGCTGGTAACCCACTCCAACGCGTTGAAATACAATACATATATATATATATATATATATATATATATATATATATATATATATATATATATATATATATATATATATACGAAAAACCATTTCGAAGCATGAAGATATAACCTTAGAGACTCTAGCTTTCAAATCAGGGAGTAGACTCGACAGATAGGGGTAACCACAACTAACAGACATAACCAAGCGTAGACAATTCACAAGCATACGATAGATAAGCACAGCCAATAATCATAAGCAAGCATACACAGTCTACTAGCATGTGTCCTATGGTCACATTTTCATAACAGTCATAACATCAATCCTCCTGATCACATCACGTAGCACACTTTGTTGGCACCACAGGACCAATCGCATGCCCATACATGAGGGTCAGCGCATATAGCTCTGACACGGCCCCGCAGCACCCTGCCCCGTATCGCAACACGGAGGGGTCAATCGCAACCGACCGATGAACCGCAGCTCATCATAGTTTGATCGCAACCAAACAGTGGACCGCAGCCCAAGAGTATCTCATCTGACCGCAGCCAGGAAAATGAACCGCAGCTCATGTAGAACGTTTGATTGCAACCAAACGGTGGACCGCAGCCCTATATAATATTTATATACCTGACCGATCGCAACCAGCCTGGTTAACAGTCAGTATGGTTCTCAACCCATCCAACAACCCGTATAACCAATTTGATCACAACCAAATTGGGGTAACATGCACACATAACACATAGCAAGTACATGCAGCTCACATTAGCACATTGGGAAGGGGGAGGAAATCGTATAATGAAACCTATGCGTGGTCATCCACATACTAAGAATAATCCTAAGGGGTTCATACTTCTCCTACCTAGGCCAATGGGATACCGATTCACTAGCATGCAATATATATAAGACTCATTCAACCTACGAATGGTACCCGAACATCAAACTAGACATAGGCACGATGGACGGAGTCCGTTGGGACGCCACGGGGGTCGGGGGAACATCAAACGGGGAAGCCGGAAACCCGAGGTAGGGTATTTTCCAGCGGGTAGCCGGTGGGTGAGAGTTCACCCGCCGGCTGCCCGCCGGTGGTGTGATTCCGGGCAGCGGGTGCCCGGCGGGCAGCTGCCCGCTGCCGGCGTTTCCCAAATAGGCCGCGGGTAGGTGGCGGGTCCCAAATAGGCCGCGGCTAGGGTTCTAATCACTTTTAAATTAACAAGAGCACAATTCATCCTTTAATGTCAAGATTCGGTAGGAATATCACGTAAACATCAGGAACATCATACAATTATCAAGAACATCATATAATCATCAAGAACACCATATAATCATCAAGAATCTCTCAAGATCATCAAGATCACCCATGGAATCACAATGCTAATTATCAAGATCAATATAACGAATCATCAATCACACATGAATATGGGGGAAATCCTAAGAGGGGAATCATAGCTATGAAAATAGGTTTTGTTGAGACATGGGTTACCTCTTAGCCTTAATTAATTCCTTGGCTATGAAGGGTCTTTCTTTAAGCTTTCTTCTTTCTTGATTTCTCCTAGGGGAATTCTTGGTGTGGTGAGAGATTATTGTGGTGGGGGTTCTAGGTGCCTTCTAAGTTCCCTATTTATATATCTAAGAGTCTTACTTGGGGTCAATTCCTTCTAGGACTAGGGGTTGGGTTTAGAGATGAGGGCCCATGGACTATGGTGGGCCTTTTCCTAATTAATTCCTGTAATTTAATTCTTTCTTTTGGGAAATTGGTTAAATGATTAATTGGTTTTAGGGATCGTAACACGGGGTGTTACACTCTCCCCCCCTTAACGGGAAGCTTCGTCCCCGAAACTTGGTCCCTGTCGAGGGTAGGGGTGTAAATGAGCTGAGCCGGTCGCGAGTCACTCGCGAGCGGTTCGGTCAACGCTCGGCTCGAACTCGATCAAAATCCCGCTCGGCTCGAGCTTGAGCAGCTCGTGGATTAAACGAGCACGAGCCGAGCTTAGGTATTGTAAGCTCGCGGCTCGACGAGCCGCTCGCGAGCCTTATAATATATTATATAATATATAATATAATTATATTATATTTAGTATATAGAAATAATAATTAGGGGAGGAAAATTAGAATACTTTAATAATTATGTATGGATAAAAGTCATAAAACAAAGTAGTTTAAAATTTAAATCAAATAAGTCAAATTCGAGATCAAAATTGAGCTCAAATTCGAGCCTAAACTCGAGCTCGAATTTGAGCTCAATCAATCGAGCTGCTTGAGCTCGAGCATCAGTTCACAAGCTCGAACGAGCTCGAGCAGTGCTATCATTAACGAGCACGAGCATGAGCCTACCTAGGCTCGGGCTCGGCTCGGCTCGTTTACACCCCTAGTCGAGGGATTTCCTCTTAGTTACCTGGTGTGAAAAGTTCGGGGTACCGTTCCCTCATTGTGTCCTTGAGTTCCCATGTTGCTTCCTCGGTCCCATGGTTGGTCCAGAGGACTTTCACCATTTCTACGGCTTGACGTCGGGTGTTTCTCGTCTTGGTGTCCAGGATTCTCACGGGTTTTTCTTCATATACTAGTGACTCGTCGAGGTCCACGACCTCGGGTTGAAGCACGTGGCTTGGGTCGTGAACGTACTTCTTTAGCTGGGATATGTGGAATACGTTGTGTACTCGTTCTAATTCAACGGGTAGAGCGAGGCGGTAGGCTAGGTTCCCGACTCTTTCTATGATTTCATAGGGGCCGATAAATCGAGGGCTGAGCTTCCCTTTTCTTCCGAATCTCATCACCCCTTGTGTGGGTGAGATTCTCAACCAGACCTTGTCCCCGGGGTTGAATTCGGCTTGTTTTCTTCTTAGGTCGGCGTAGGACTTCTGGCAGTCCTGGGCAGCCTTCATCCTTTCCTGGATGTGTTTGACTTTGGTTATGGTATCTTGTAGGTATTGGGGACCTAGTGCTACTGGGTCGACCATGTCTTCCCAACATAAGGGGGTTCTACACTTTTGTCCCTATAGAGCTTCGTAGGGCGCCATACGAATGCTTGCGTGGTAGCTGTTGTTATATGAGAATTCAATGAGGTCTAGGTGTTCCTCCCATGTCCCTTGAAAGTCTAACACACAGGCCCTTAGCATGTCTTCGAGAGTCTGAATGGTTCTCTCGGTTTGGCGGTCAGTGGTGGGGTGGAAGGCAGTGCTTAGTTTTAGTTGTGTCCCCAAGTCCAATTGCAGCGATTTCTAGAATTGTGAGAGGAACCTGGAGTCTCTATCGGATACAATGTTTCGGGGGGCTCCGTGGTACTACTCGGCTCAGGTAGGCTTGGGCCAGTTGTGTCATTGTCCATGTTTCCTTCATGGCAATGAATCGCGCTGTTTTGGTTAGCCGGTCCACTATGACCCAAATTTTATCCTTGCCGGTCTTTGTTGGGGGTAACCCTCCGACGAAGTCCATGGATATGGAATCCCACTTTCCATGTGGTATCTCAAGGGGTTGTACGAGTCCCTTGGGTTTGCATCGTTCGGCCTTCACCCTTTGGCAATTCAGGCATTTGGCCACGAAATCTGCGATTTCCTTTTTCATGTTGGGCCACCAAAACGATCTTTTCACATCTTGGTATAGTTTGTCACCTCCTGGGTGAACTGAGTATGGGGAGTTGTGTCCTTCCTCCAAGATCTGTTGTTTCAAGTGGGGGTGCGTTGAGGGCACGCACCACCTACCTTGGTAACGGAGACTGCCATCCTTGTGTATTTTGAAGGGTCCTTCCTTTCCCTGGGTTAGGTCGAGACAAATTTTATTTAGTTCCGAATCCTGCTGTTGTCCTATTTTGATTTCCTCGAAGAGTGTGGGTATGATTTGCGTGTTGAATAAGTGGACATCGGGGTGGGTTTGACCTTGCTCTATTATTTCCAAATTCAGTTTTTGGAAGTCCCTGTATAGCTGGTCTGGTAGGATCCAGGTGGTGTTGAGGGAGTGGTTAGTCTTCCTGCTTAGGGCATCCGCCACAATGTTAGCTTTTCCCTCGTGGTATTGGATGTCTAGGTCGTAGTCTTTTATGAGTTCTAGCCACCTTCGTTGTCTCATGTTTAGGTCTTTCTGGGTGAAGATGTACTTTAGGCTCTTATGGTCCGTGTAGATCTTGCATTGCACCCCATACAAGTAATGCCTCCAGATTTTTAGTGCGAACACGATCGCGGCTAGTTCGAGGTCGTGGGTGGGGTAATTCTCTTCGTGGGTTTTGAGTTGCCTGGATGCGTATGCTATTACCCTGCTCTTTCGCATTAACACGCACCCCAACCCCTTTTTGGATGCGTCACTGAAGACCTCGAATCCTTCCGCTCCAGAGGGAATGGCTAGCACGGGTGCCGTGGTTAGCTTATCCTTCAATTCCTGAAAGGTCGAGATGCAGTCGTTGTCCCATCGGAAGGGGGTTTCCTTTTTCATGAGTTTGATGAGAGGTTGAGCTATCTTGGTGAACTCGGCTTCTCTGGCCGGGAGTGCCCCAGGGAATTCGTCCGGGAAGACGTCGGTGAATTCGTTCACCACTGGAATGGTTTGTGGTTCGGGGGTTTTGGCGTTGAGGTCCTCGACCGAGCATAGGAAGACCTTGCTTCCCTGGTTTAGGTATTTCTTTATCTTCATCATGTTCACCAACTTGATCCCTGAGTCCTGTTGGGTTCCGCGGTACGACACCCTTTTACCGTTTGGTCCCCATAGGACCACTTTTTGTTCTCCGCATAGGATTTGTGCTTGGAATTTCCCTAGCCAGTCCATGCCCAAAATCACTTGTACCCCATCCAGTTTGAATTGTATTAAGTTGCTGGGTAATTCCACCCCTTGGATAGTGATCATTATGTTCTCGTACATGCGGTCGCACTTTAGGATTTCGCCGGAGGCCACCTTGACCTGGAGTCGGACCTTGGTGCCGGTGTTGAGGCCGAGCTGAGTGGCAAACTCGGTTGCTATAAACGAGTTGGTAGCCCCTGAGTCGAATAGTATAGTGGCGGGGGTGGCGTGTACTAAGAAGGTTCCGGAGACTATGTTGCTGTCTCCGATTCTGGCTTCGCTTAGAGTAAGGATCCTTCCCTGAATGGTTGGAGTTGCGATCTTGTGAGGAGAGACGACCCTTGGGATTTTAGGCTATCGGGTGGGGTTTGTGTGATCCCCTTCAGGTCTCCTTTTGTACCCCAGGTGTGTATCCCGGGGTTGGTTTGAGATTTGTTGTAGTTGGGATGCCTTTGCATGGGCTTTCCTGAAGGTTCCTGGTTCTTGTGTGGCCAGGGCTTTTTGGTGATCGGGATCAAGGCCTGTTATGAACTTCTTGACCTTGATCCTCTCGGTGGGTACTAGCTCGGGGGTGAGGCGAGCCAGTCGACGGAATTGCTACTAGTATTTCGTGATCGGGGTGGCACCTTGTTTTAGGTGGAGGAACTCTTCATATATGGCGGCTCTTAGATGATTGGGATAGAATCGCTCTCGCAGTCGTGTTTTCAGGGTTTCCCAGTTGGGTTTGAGATTCTGTTCGTATGTGGGTTTCTCGTGAGCCCACCAAGTGTCGGCCTCGTGTCTGAAGTAGAAGGAGGCTATTCTTACTTGGTGGTTCTCTGGGCAGTTGGTTGCCCGGAATATCTTGTCAAAGGCCCCGATCCATTCCTCGAGGGTCGTGGGGTCTTCGTTCCCCGAAAAGGTGGGTGGTTGGTGTGCCGAGACTTGGTGTTGGACTTCCAAGTTCTCGTTTGTCCGTAAAGGTTGGGAAATGGTAGTACTCAGTGCCTGGGTAATTTGGACCAGGTGTTGCAGGTTCTGAGTCAAGAATTCCTGAGTGGGGAGTTTCGGTGTCCCTACCTGTTTCCTTCTTGGCGCCATCCTGGTGTTCATAGGTCGATGTTATTTTGCATTCTTGCCTTGATGTGATAAACGGGGGAGGGGGGGTTTCTTTAAATAAGTGAGGGAGGGTCATGTGTAGGTTTCACAGTCTCACCGCGCGTCCTAAGATTCCTGAGTCCTATGTTCTTTAATACCTAGAGTCCAAGCCTAATGTCCAAAAGTCCAGTCTTAAGAGTCTTATCCTAGGGTCAAACTTAGGCTCTGATACCAACTGTAAGACCCTAGATTTTCAAGATTTTTAAAACTTATATAATAAAGGTAGAATCTCATTAAATCCCAAAATACGATACCAAGAGTACGGGGTGCTATGCCACACCTGAGCTGGAGAACTCAGGTGCACAGGCTAACTAATTAATATCCTTCATAAAGAGAATGCATAACATGGCACGCAGGCCGAAAGGAAAACTATCTATTTCTACACTCCAGGGTTCTAGCGCGCTCCAGTGTCTACTCTTCTGCGCCTGAAAGCCAAATATATATGTTCAGCGAGAGATGCTGGTAACCCACTCCAACGCGTTGAAATACAATACATATAGATATATATATATAGATATACGAAAAACCATTTCGAAGCATGAAGATATAACCTAAGAGACTCTAGCTTTCAAATCAGGGAGTAGACTCGACAGATAGGGGTAACCACAACTAACAGACATAACCAAGCGTAGACAATTCACAAGCATACGATAGATAAGCACAGCCAATAATCATAAGCAAGCATACACAGTTTACTAGCATGTATCCTATGGTCACATTTTCATAACAGTCATAACATCAATCCTCCTGATCACATCACGTAGCACACTTTGTTGGCGCCATAGGACCAATCGCATGCCCATACATGAGGGTCAGGGCATATAGCTCTGACACGGCCCCGCAGCACCCTGCCCCGTATCGCAACACGGAGGGGTCGATCGCAACCGACCGATGAACCGCAGCTCATCATATTTTGATCGCAACCAAACAGTGGACCGCAGCCCAAGAATATGTCATCTGACCGCAGCCAGGAAAATGAACCGCAGCTCATGTAGAACGTTTGATCGCAACCAAACTATGGACCGCAGCCCTATATAATATATATATACCTGACCGATCGCAACCGGCCTGGTTAACAGTTAGTATGCTTCTCAACCCATCCAACTGCCCGTATAACCAATTTGATCGCAACCAAATTGGGGTAACATGCACACATAACACATAGCAAGTACATGCAGCTCACATTAGCACATTGGGAAAGGGGAGGAAATCGTATAATGAAACCTATGCGTGGTCATCCACATACTAAGAATAATCCTAAGGGGTTCATACTTCTCCTACCTAGGCCAACGGGATACCGATTCACTAGCATGCAATATATATAAGACTCATTCAACCTACGAATGGTACCCGAACATCAAACTAGACATAGGCACGAATGACGGAGTCCGTTGGGACACCACGGGGGTCGGGGGAACATCAAACGGGGAAGCCGGAAACCCAAGGTAGGGTATTTTCCAGCGGGTAGCCGGTGGTGTGATTCCGAGAAGCGGGTGCCCGGCGGGCAGCTGCCCGCCCGGCAGCCGGCGTTGCCCAAATAGGCCGCGGGTAGATGGCGGGTCCCCTACCCCCATCTACCCCCCACTGACCCTTTTTCACCAAAAACGCCCCGGGAACCTTTGTGGAACCCGAAACCATGCTTAGACACTTTCAAACGCAATTGATAACACACGTAGACAATTAACGGATCAAAATCAAGAAACATACGACACCAATCCTATCATGCTTTTCTAAACATAATTAACACCCAAACGTGTGAATTCCCACCCAATACACCAAGAATAATACCACACGAATTTCACGATACAACCTAGGGTTCTAATCACTTTTAAATTAACAATAGCACAATTCATCCTTTAATGTCAAGATTCGGTAGGAATATCACGTAAACATCAAGAACATCATACAATTATCAAGAACATCATATAATCATCAAGAACACCATATAATTATCAAGAATCTCTCAAGATCATCAAGATCACCCATGGAATCACAATGCCAATTATCTAGATCAATATAACGAATCATCAATCACACATGAATATGGGGGAAATCCTAAGAGGGGAATCATAGCTATGAAAATAGGTTTTGTTGAGACATGGGTTACCTCTTAGCCTTAATTAATTCCTTGGTTATGAAGGGTCTTTCTTTAAGTTTTCTTCTTTCTTGATTTCTCCTAGGGGAATTCTTGGAATTCTTGGTGTGGTGAGAGATTATTGTGGTGGGGGTTCTAGGTGCCTTCTAAGTTCCCTATTTATATATCTAAGAGTATTACTTGGGGTCTATTCCTTCTAGGACCAGGGGTTGGGTTTAGAGATGAGGGCCCATGGACTATGGTGGGCCTTTTCCTAATTAATTCCTGTAATTTAATTCTTTCTTTTGGGTAATTGGTTAAATGACTAATTGGTTTTAGGGATCGTAACACGGGGTGTTACACATTGATAGACAGACTGTACTCTCTTTTAAACAAAATGAAGGACACCGATTTTTTATTGTAGTTGTAGCCGGATTTTGCAAACTGGAGGGTTGCAATGAACTCATAGACTACCGAGACATAGGTGTTGCCCCTCAGACCAAAGATGGTGTGCCATTGCGGATGATCGAATAAGTTCTCCACTTGTGGTCGGCAAGCAAATGGATCTAGGATTGACATGTCAAAGTATTGTACTCCAATCACATCTAACCGCTTAAGTTCCTCCACCACGGCCAATTGACTTATAGTCAGATTAAGTCTTCTTGTGCCAGCCACCCTGTCATGTATCCCTTGCTCATTCTCCGTAAAGATCTCATCATCCGAATCAACTTCGGGTGGTTGTTGACTACTTGAGTCGGGCCTATCATGCCTATTATTCTTGAAAATTTCGTTTCGCCTTTTGCGTTGTCCTACAATTGCTCACAAGAAAACGTTCTCACAATCATGCATATAATAGTGCAAAACAAACCACAAATTGAGAATAGGCACATTGCCTTCAAATTCCCCTTATCATTCCAAAGATGGGTGACCAAATTGTACAAAAATTTTGCCATAGTTTCCCCTATTTTTGGTCAATTTCCACATTTTAAAATTGAGATAAAGATGACTAACACTATATCACATTCATCATATTCAAACAAGTCAACTTCATCTTCCCCAATTAGTCCATGGAAGATTTCATCACAAAAGGGTTTATGCAAAATCATGGTGGCATTCAATTACATTATCCAAAATTGATCATTACAAGCATGCAATTGCAATTTCTCATTATTGATTTTATCATGCAAGACACATTAGCAATTCAAAATCAAAAATCCCCAATTTTCCATCATAGGGTTCATGCTTGCATCCATGCATCATCAATAATGGCATTTAATCACAAATTGATCACAAACATATGTCATAACCTCAACAACTAGGCAATCTTAGCAATTTACAAGCATAGGAAAAACAATCTACCATATTCAAACCTAGAGAGAGAAAGCTTTGAGCTTAATTAATGGAGATTAGAAGGTTGAGATGGGTTACCTTGTTGTTGGGAAGACATTGTTGAACACTTGAATCCTTAAAGCTCGAATAGAAGAAGAAGATGGAGAAGAGACAATACCTTGCGTGTGAGAGAATGGATTTTGCGTTGTGGGAGTGAAGAATGAGGGAATGAGGGGTTTTGAGGGTTTAAATTGTGGAACCCTATAATCTGATGTCGCAACGCACTTCGCAACTCACGTTGTGATGTGTGTTGGCCGTTCGAATTACTTCACAACATAGCTCACAACATAGCTCACAACGCGCGTTGTGAGTCACGTTTAACTTTCTGGAATTTTCCATTCTTTCAGCTTTCTATCCACGCACGTTGCTTCTTCATTGTAGGGTGCGTTGGGCATTCGAATCTCCTCACAACGTTGGTTACAACGTGCATTGCTACACACATTGAACTTTCTGGAAAATTTTCCCTTTTTTCATCTATTTTGCAATGCGGGCACAACGTTGCGTTGTGAAGCTCCCCTGTTTCGTTGATCTTTTGCCCAGTGTCGCAATGCATGCCACAACGTGCATTGTGACTTCGTTGTGACCTCCCACTTTTGCTCTTCTTGGTTTTTGTGTTCACTCCCTTGCGATTTGTCTTTCTTGGGTCAATTCCTTCAACTTTGCCACTTCCAAATCCCTGAAATGCTAGCATTTTCCAAGTTCAAAATAACAAAACAACTAAGGTCACAATTATCATTTGTAATTTATTCACCAAAACCAAAAACAAAATAACAAAAATGATAATGAAACCTTGGGTTGCCTCCCAAGAAGCGCCACATTTAGTGTCATTGGCTAGACGCGTTACCTTTTCTATCATTCCTCAAAGCTATTGGCCTTTAAGAACTTAGGTACCCAAGACACTTTTCGGATTTCCCTCACGGCTTAACTTTATTCTTGGCCCTTTTCGCAATCACCGTGGAAACACCTTCCTTCTTCTCTCTTTGACTCTCATCAACTTCATCATCATTGATTCTAAAGATGAGTTGCCCATCCCTACATCAATTAGGGCACGGCAAGTAGTGATGCGTAGTATATTTGCAAACAAATAATTCTCGGAGTACGAGTTATCGATCCACAGGGAAGTGGTTGTATCAAGCACTAGTTACTAACTTATTCATTAGAGCTAATCCTAACAATTACTTAGATGATTGATTGGCATAAAATAAATAAAATAAAACAGAGGTTCAGGATTTTGAAGACAATTAGAGAGAAGTTGAGATTCATGGGATTCAAGTATTTAATCACCTAGTGCCAATTATCGTTTGCAATATTTAGTTTGGAATTAAGATTTGTGTGGGAATGCAAAGTGGAATCGAATTACTCCCGTAATCTCTATTCCTAGTGAATTTCCACTCCCATGGCTTAAACACCCAATAAGATCAAAGATCAGCATTCAATTATTCCTAATTACTACCATCTCCCGATGAGCAATAATCTAGAATAAACTTCCCCTAATAAGTTCCCCTTTCCCAAGGACCAACCATTAGGTGCAATCGTGTGTGCCCTAATTTATGCCCCAACTCCCATTGGTGACACAAACATGGCTATGAAGCTAGTAACTATGGCCATTAATTACAAGCATCAAACAATATTATCACGATTGCAACACAAGTATTAAACCCAAATAATAATATATTAAAGAAACTGAGAGCTCAGGCACATAGGTTCATAAACACTTTTACCCAAGAATCTCTAAAGAATTTAGCCAAGCATGACTAAATTATACATAGCAAATATAAATAAAGAATTACAAATTATCAAAAGAGTACAAGAATTAACCAGACGATTTTCCCAAATCTCCCTAGTCTTCTTCTTGCTTTCCAAGAAAACTTGTGGCTCTTGATTTCTCTCCTTCTTGTCTCCAAGAATCTCTGAATTCTCCCGGTCTCGGTCTCTGTCTCTTAGGGTTGAGGAAGGAGGGATTTTATAGTGGGTACAAAGTTAAGATGAAATAGGAATCTTGTACCAAATTGGACTCAAATTCTAATTCCTATATTTAAATAAAGAAATTGCCGTCTTTAATGATATTTAGAATTTGGAAGATTCCTTGAATTGCTAACTTTTAATATGGAGATATGAGCCTTGAAATCCGTGCAATTGAAATTAGGAAAAGAAATCTCGCGCTTTATTGAATTTTGCCCAGCTGCGCCACTTTAGGCATCTGTTTTTATCCCAGAAATAGACGCCTATTCTCTCGACGCGTCGAGAATTTTCTCCATGCGTCGAGACTTCCTGTGCGTGAATTAGTTAGCTACTGGAAAATTTCGACGCGTCGAGTCCACTGGGCCCCGAACTCATCCAAAATTGCTCCAAACTCATCCTTGAACTTCCCTTGCTCATAGAATTGACCTACAATGGTTCAAAAACACTAACAAACACCGTAAAACATTCAAAACAGGTACGAACCATAATTAAATGATAATAGCAAGGAAAACCTGTATTAAATAAGCAAAATTAAAGAACTTAATTACTATGATGATTCAAAATAACCATAAAAACAAGCACAGATGTGATAACATCACCCCCTCACACTTAAGCTTTTGCTTGTCCTCAAGCAAAACTAAGGAATAAAATCACAAGTCAAAACATACAAATTACTCATACTTTCTCTTGCACAACCTTTCAAACCACCAACCCACTTGCTACAAAACAACAAGCTTCAAGAATCAAATTAGTTTGGCACATAAGAGACCCATTTCTAAGCCAATAACCAAGCACCAAGAATTTAAAGTATGTGAGGATCAAGTGTGGACAAATACTCAGTTGAGATTATGCAAGACACAACTCAAGAATGAGATCCCATAGGCTTGCCCTTCATACTCCCCTAGATCAAATCTAAGAATTCATGCTAAGATCAAATAGGACTTTATTTAGCTTGTAATGGGGCTACGGGTGATGACTAACAAAGAAGTGGTATGGAAAAATTAATCAAAAAGAGAGAATGTCACAATTTATCTAAACTTTTCAAAATTTGGAAGAGATGAGATAATCATAATTCCAAGGAGCAAATTTCTTTTAAGAACTTAGCAACTCTTTGGTAAAGTGGGGATCCAAACTCAAAAACTTTCAATCTCTTTTTTTTTTTTTTTCTTTTCATTCTTTTCTTTGTCTTTGGACTTCTTTTGGATACAGCAAGATAATTTTAATCCAAACTTTCATGACCCCCGCACTTGAACATTTGTAACACTAGCTGCTTTTTTTTTTTTCGTAGCACAACTCCATAAAACTCTTCTTACCGAAAAGATAAAGATAAAAGTTTCATTCTCTCAAGGGTGGAAGGGAAATATTTGGCCACGGGCTAAGGGTTATAATAATGGGGTAAATCAAAGAAAAACAATCACAAAGAGGTGATAAGTGCTTAGCACTTATTTGAACAAACAAAAGGCACAATGGGGAAACGAAGGATAAAAATATATATAGGGACAGGTTTAAAGGCTATGGCTAAACAAAAAAAATGGCCTAAATCACTTCAAAACATGCAAAACTTAGACATCACTTAGGGAGTAATGAGGCAAGTTCTAGCAAAACACCCATGACCGGAATCTCACATAAGCCTTCACTAGCAATGCAAAACACAAGATCAAGAACTAATCCAATTATTAAGTGGTTAACAAAGCTATTAGCAAGAGAATAGATCAAATATGTGTTACACCTCAAATCATCCATCACAAATTGAGATGCAGCAAGCACCACTAAAACAAACCACAAACCAACAAGAGAGAATAATTGTAACTGCATGCTAAGACAAGTAGCTTATTCACCAAAAATAGCATATGAGTCATCCAAACAAAAGCAAAAATTTTAAAAATTTAGAAATATCCCCAAATTAATGATTCCTCCCCCTCACACTTAAAACTTTGCGTCATCCCTGATGCAAAATAAAAGAAAAGGAGAACAAGAGAAAAGAGAAAACTAAAAAGCAATAAAATAATCACGAACTAGAAAATAATAAAACTAAATAAGACGAAACTAGAAAGCAATAAATAAATAGGGAAAGTAATAAAAGATAACATGGGGTGCCTCCGATGAAGCGCTAAATTTAACGTCGTTAGCTCGACGTTACCTCTCTAGCCATCAGGTGATTGGAGAAGAAAAATCCCCTTCTTTCCATCAACTTTCCCTTCCAAGTATTTCTTCAAGTGGTGTCCATTTATAAACTCTCTTAAGCTCGAACCCTTCACGTCATCATGTAAGGAACCACATTTGCCCGAATCAAGAATTATGCCTCCATTCTCTTTTTCTTCTTTTTCAACACTCTTTTGTTCAACAAGTAATGAGAGTCTCGGATCATTCACATGAACCAGCAAGTATTGGGAATCATTGGATATATAGATAGGCAAATGTGTGCCATTATCCTTAAGAACTCCAATGCCTCCCAAATTCAAAATTTCTCTGAAGTTCTCTCCAAGGGAAGTGTTCTCCATTGGTGAGACATCCTCATTCAAATCATGTGCTCTATTGAGAACTTCCTCATCTAATGGGCAACTCTCTATATGTTCATTGCCATCATTACCTTGCAACTCTACATTTTCCTCCCAGCTTGGTGTCTCCATCTCAATGCATTTATCAAATATTTCTTCATCTCCCTCCCTAAGATCCTCATCATCCTTTTTATTTCTCTCAACTTCATGACCTTCATTTGGCAAGAGCAACTCTTCTAGAACCTCTCCATTAAATGAATCTTGAAGTGGCTCTTGAATTGTCAAATCTTGTTGTCGAGCTATCATGTGATCGAGTAGAGCATTCATGCGATCAAGTTGAGCATTCATGTGATCTTGTAACTCCAGATATTTCGAGCACAATTGCATTGTCTTGGTCTCTTTGGACTTCATCTCAATTATTTGGTCAAGTGATTGACAATCTTGTTGAAACTCTTGGTACGGCAACTCTTGAGCTTGCCCTTGATACTTGTAATTGGGATCCATGATAAAGCAATTTTCCGCCTCATGAGGTCCACCACATATCATGCACCATGAGGGTTGTGGAGTAGGTGGTGTGCATCTTTGATAAGTAGCTTGACTCATGTTGGCACAAAATCCTTGAGTAGATTGTTGAGGGATATGGTTAGTGGGGTTGAGCGTGTAACAATTTTCCACAAAGTGATTCCCACCACAAAATGAGCACCATTGGAGTTGTGATGTTTGATATGAACTTTCTTGATAATATCCTTGACTAGAGTTGGCAAAATTTGAGAAAGGGAATTGTTGTTCCATTCCTCCATATTCTCGATTCATATTCCAACTCATCTCATAACCTTGAGAAGGAGGGTAAAACGGTGGCATGGTTCCTTGGAATTCATATCTATCCATAAACTTAATCACACTCAAAACAATGAACTTGTTATGGGTTAGCAAAATAAAATAAAATAAAATAAAATAAAATAAAATAATAAAGATGAACTAGTCTCCTAGAATAAAGATTTCACTAATGTTAATACTAGAAGCACCACCTCCCCGGCAACGGCGCCAATTTGATGCGTAGTATATTTGCAAACAAATAATTCTCGGAGTACGAGTTATCGATCCACAGGGAAGTGGTTGTATCAAGCACTAGTTACTAACTTATTCATTAGAGCTAATCCTAACAATTACTTAGATGATTGATTGGCATAAAATAAATAAAATAAAACAGAGGTTCAGGATTTTGAAGACAATTAGAGAGAAGTTGAGATTCATGGGATTCAAGTATTTAATCACCTAGTGCCAATTATCGTTTGCAATATTTAGTTTGGAATTAAGATTTGTGTGGGAATGCAAAGTGGAATCGAATTACTCCCGTAATCTCTATTCCTAGTGAATTTCCACTCCCATGGCTTAAACACCCAATAAGATCAAAGATCAGCATTCAATTATTCCTAATTACTACCATCTCCCGATGAGCAATAATCTAGAATAAACTTCCCCTAATAAGTTCCCCTTTCCCAAGGACCAACCATTAGGTGCAATCGTGTGTGCCCTAATTTATGCCCCAACTCCCATTGGTGACACAAACATGGCTATGAAGCTAGTAACTATGGCCATTAATTACAAGCATCAAACAATATTATCACGATTGCAACACAAGTATTAAACCCAAATAATAATATATTAAAGAAACTGAGAGCTCAGGCACATAGGTTCATAAACACTTTTACCCAAGAATCTCTAAAGAATTTAGCCAAGCATGACTAAATTATACATAGCAAATATAAATAAAGAATTACAAATTATCAAAAGAGTACAAGAATTAACCAGACGATTTTCCCAAATCTCCCTAGTCTTCTTCTTGCTTTCCAAGAAAACTTGTGGCTCTTGATTTCTCTCCTTCTTGTCTCCAAGAATCTCTGAATTCTCCCGGTCTCGGTCTCTGTCTCTTAGGGTTGAGGAAGGAGGGATTTTATAGTGGGTACAAAGTTAAGATGAAATAGGAATCTTGTACCAAATTGGACTCAAATTCTAATTCCTATATTTAAATAAAGAAATTGCCGTCTTTAATGATATTTAGAATTTGGAAGATTCCTTGAATTGCTAACTTTTAATATGGAGATATGAGCCTTGAAATCCGTGCAATTGATATTAGGAAAAGAAATCTCGCGCTTTATTGAATTTTGCCCAGCTGCGCCACTTTAGGCGTCTGTTTTTATCCCAGAAATAGACGCCTATTCTCTCGACGCGTCGAGAATTTTCTCCACGCGTCGAGACTTCCTGTGCGCGAATTAGTTAGCTATTGGAAAATTTCGACGCGTCGAGTCCACTGGGCCCCGAACTCATCCAAAATTGCTCCAAACTCATCCTTGAACTTCCCTTGCTCATAGAATTGACCTACAATGGTTCAAAAACACTAACAAACACCGTAAAACATTCAAAACAGCTACGAACCATAATTAAATGATAATAGCAAGGAAAACCTGTATTAAATAAGCAAAATTAAAGAACTTAATTACTATGATGATCCAAAATAACCATAAAAACAAGCACAGATGTGATAACATCAAGTAGCCAGAAATGGTTTTCCTAAAATCAATGGCACCTCTAAATCCTTTCCTACATCTAGGACCATAAAGTCAACCGGTACAAAATTTCTTCCAACTTTGACAAGCACATTCTCAACCACACCTCGAGGGCAGTGAGTGGTCCCGTCGGCTAACCGAACTACAAGTGGTGTGGGAGCTTTACTGGGCATCTTGAGCCTTTCAAAGACATGGGAAGACATGATATTAATGGAGGCTCCCACATCGGCTAAGGCATCTTTAAAAGCACAATCTCCTATAACACAATTCACAAAGAAAGCACCGAGATCACCCCGTTTTTTAGGGCATCTCTTGTGAAGGATAGCCGATGCCTCTTCACCAAGCTGGATTTGAGGAAAAATCTTCTCATCATCACTATCAGAATCTTCGTTAACTAAGCAAGCGCAATAAAGAGTATTCAAGATAGAGTCTACCTTTCCCTTGTATTCGAAACCTTGTAGGTTGCTAAATCTTGCCTTTCGAGGTGTTTGAGCCTTGCTTTTTGATGGTGGGGCTTCTTTCTCAACTTCTTTAAGGGCACAAGAGGTGTCCTTTCCTTTTCCTTTCTCGGGAGATCACAAGAGGTAATTTCTTGCTTGTTGACTTTCACGGCGTAGGTTTTGTCTTCTTCACACAACTTTTCCATTGCATCTTTTCTTTCTTCTTCTTTTGGGCTCACTATGGACACGCCATTCACTCTCTCCTTGGGGTTTTTCTCGGTATTACTTGGCAGTGTTCCCCATGGTCTTTCAGACATTAACCGGAACATTTGAGACATTTGGGTTTCAATGTTCTTCAACGAAAGAGTGTACTCTTTTTTCACCGAGGCTATATCTCTTGCCTAATTTCTTGTGTGATTTCTTGCCTCAAAAATCCTTGGTCTGTTTTCAAGTCATTGATGGCCTTGGATAATCTTTCTTCTATATCCTTTGCCTCACTCATTTGCATCACCATCTCGCCTTGGGAATTTCCTGGGAGTCGGTAGAGAGTATTGGATTGTCCTTGATTGTAGTTAGGACCATAAGTAACTCTTCTCTACATTCCTGTTCCATAAGCATTATTTCCTTGAGGCCGCCCTTGATTACCTTGATTTTGCCAACCACTTCCTTGTTTCCAATTTGCATTCTCACTTCTCTACCCATTTGGCTATTGCGGTGGTGGATAGTTTGTCGTCTCTACCTCCTCAATTTGAATTGTAGATTTGCAAATGTTGGTATTGTGAGGACCTCTAAGGCTAGGGTCGACCTTCAGTCGATGCTTTATGATGGACCGGTCGACACCTAGCATGTCCTCGGGTCCCTAGGCAAATATCTCATTGTAGCTTCTTAGTAACTCAACAACTGCCCTTTTCACTGATGCAGGCAAGCCTACCCCCACCCGGACTGTATTTTCCGGTTGATCAGATTGCAAAATGACTTCCTCCATTTCGACCGCTCGGGTCGGGCGCTTTATCGGCCGCTCACTCACCTAGTGGGCGATGGTGTTTACCTGGTCAAACCCCTGTCCCATCTTCCAACAAGCTTGCAAATAACAACTACGGGCCATCTTTTGGTCACACCGTGACATCACGATGCCGGTTGGTGTACGAAACTTCATCCATAAGTGCTCGATGGAAATTAGGGCACCCAAATCCTTGAGGCCCGGTCGGCCGAGTATAGCGTTGTACGCATACTCCAGAGCGACCACCACGAATTCCATTTCCAATTTCCTGACCTGGAGCCAGGTTCCCACTTCTACCATCAATGAGGTGCACCCCTCGGCCTCGATGGCGTCGCCTATGAAGCCCACCAAAGGGGTTTGACCGGCTGTAACTGCTCCTAAGTAGTCATAACTTCTAGAAAGCCTCCAGGTACAACACGTTGACACTACTACCCGTGTCCACCAGTACTCGATGAATAACCGACCCCTAGATATCCATAGCGATTACCAAGGCGTCCCGATGAGGAGTGGGACCCCTTGGTAGGTCGTCATCCGTAAATACGATCGGCTCCCGATATGCTTTATTTCGGTCCGGCTCCTGGAAGGTTATCGCTCCCGCGTATAACAGTCTCGCTCGAGCCTTTCAAGCTCTCGCCGAGTCGCCACCTCCATGATAGCCGACTATCATATTGATTACCAGCTCGTGTTTCCAATTCTTGTTAGCGTCATCCTCCTGCATGGGCTGCTTACCCTTGTCCTCGTCTTTCGTGGTAGCCCAGGCGGGCGCTTCTTTCTGCCAAGGAGGGCCCGACCGACGCCACTGATTGGGAGGCAGTGGCCGGCCACGCATGATGAGCACCTTGATCTCTTCCTTCAAGCCCTCGCATTCCTCCGTGGTGTGAGTGTTTGCATGGTGATACCTGCAGTAAGGGGCGGCGTTCGTGCTGACCACCTGCGGTTTATCACCCGGTCGGATGGGCGGAGGTGGAGGTAACTAGGTGTGAACTTCGTGGATGGGCTGCGCAATCGTTTGAAAGGCGGGAGCTCCCTACCGGTCTTGCACCCCGCGAGCTCTCACACGAACGTTGCTCGCGTCCTCCATTCGACAATCGCGAGGATTATTTGCCCGGAGGCGCTTGTAGGAGGACACCTCGTGTTGGCGCTTCTGCCTGATCGCCTCCTCCGTATAGCCTCAGCATACGTCGTGGGCTCTCGTCCCGTAACTTGTTGTAATATCTGTCTGCCCTCAACGACTCAATGAAGAATGTCAGGGCTGTCTGGTCGTCCAGACCGTCGACCGCATGAGCCTCCTTTTGCCAGTGCGCTATTGTGACACCCCGGAAATCCAACTCTTTAAATAGGATTAATTGAGTAATTAATCATAAGTTACCCTTGTTAATTTTCTAATCAATTTCCTAAATTGATAGTCAGAGGACCTAAATTGACAAACTCCTTGGTCAATTGACTTAAGTCAAAAAGCGGTACCTTTAGCTTTGATGGTTGTACCTAATTCTTTGGAGTCTTCCAAAGCCTTTCTAGGGAAAGTAAGGGTATGATGGTCTTTTCCCATTGCTTGGTCCTGAAGCCTTACCCTATCCAACCTAAAATTCATTTCCCCACTTTGGCAAGACAACTTTTCTATCCCTTCTCTCTAAGAAAACTGCTTCTTCCCCAAGCCAAGAAAGACCTCATCCAACCTTGCAAAGATTCATCCCAAGATCCCACCTTTCTATCTTCCAAGCTTAGGAAAGGGTAAGATCTAAAGTTATTTAGTGTTTTTAGCTAGCTTTAAGGTGTCTTTATCTAAGGTTGGTGTTTTCTTGTGGTTTGGCTTGTGTAAGAAGGTTGTGAGGAAGAAGAGCTTCAAAGTAGGACCTAGGTGTAACACCGTGTGTTACGACCTTCAAACCCGAATTAATTATTAAATTAATTCAGTTAATTAAAGTAATTAAGAGGGATTTAATCCAATTATAATTATCCTAATTAACCCGAACGATCCACAACGGATCGTGGACCTTTTACCTAAACCAGGAACCTTAAGCCCATAGGGAATAAGGAAACGGACCATTACTATTTAGACTCTAAATAGGTTTCTCTTAAAAGTATATGTAACACCCCTAAATTTTAAGATATTTAAAACCTATAAAATAAAGGCTAATCTATTATTAATTCCAAAACAGAGCATAAACTAAACACAGTAGTTGGGGTTCTATGTCACATCTGAGCTAGAGAACTCAGATGCACATGTTAAACTAACTATCAGAGCATAAACCATAATTAATACCCAAATACAAATCAAGGCACGCAGGCCATCTCATCAAGGCTAGAACTATCTAAACTAAGTCCACGAATCCAACTAGCGTGCTCCGAAGCTACTCACTGTCCCTGAAAAACATTCGGTGTAACAACCATCAGTGAATAATGCCGGTAACCCACCCCAACGCGTTAAGTACAATATAAGTAGATATAAGAAACTCACTTTGAAACCGGAATACATATATACTTACGAGAGTATAGTTTAAATCCAAGATCAAAACTTAAGGCATAGTAACGGACTCAACATAATAGAATAATCATAAGAACTAACAAACATTCTAAGCATGCAATACAAGACATGACCGGCAGATAAGCATACAAATAACAAGTAGTGGCAACGAAGGCATTCAATACAATCAATTAGAAAGTAGTCATCAAAGCACACAATTCATCCTCCAACCTTATACCAAGTTCCAACCTTGTAGCTCCCCCCCCCCCCCCCCCCTCCCCCGTCCTTATATCAGTTCCAACCTATACCTCTAGGCCACCCTTATATCACTACCCCTTATTCCTCCGGGCAACTACATGCCCCCATCGACAAACCGCCTATCAACCACCAACATATCAAGATGGTGCTGCAGTGCCATTCAATGATCCGCACCTCTAGTGCCAATATCAAGGGGTTAACGCATATAGTTCTAACATGACACCGCAGCACTTATAACCTAACCCATGCTCAACGGAAAGCAAGTCTAAGGTGGGTGTGTGCCTTCAGCACAGTCACCGCTATGGCCTGTACCTTTAGTACAATGACCGGGCACAAGTGGTGCCAATCTCCAAGAATTCATTTCCAGCAATCACAATCTCATCATCATCATCATCATCATTCACACCGGCCATTGCGCAATGACCACGATACTCATCATCATTCAATCAATCAACACATAATCACATAACAATCAAGACACAACAACAACGACACGTATTACACATGAATTCCTTGAACGATGCCTAAAACACCAAATGAGACTCATACACGACAAACGGGGTATAACGGGACACAACGGAACACGGGGAAACATCAAACGGGGAAAACATCATGACCCATATACATTTTCCAGCGGGTAGGTGGCGGGTAGAGGACCACCCGCCGGCGACCACTCGCTATTCCAGCGGGTGGCCGGCGGGCAGACCACCGCCCACCGGCTACCTGCTGGAACAATGAACACAGGCAGCGGGTAGGTGGCGGGTGGTCACCCCCCTACCTACCCCCCACTGGTACACAAGCAACTTTTCGGTCCCAGGACTCGTGGAACCTGAAACCATGTCCAGATACATTCAAACACATAATGACAAAACCATAGACTCAATTAACGGAATTAAACCAATAATCTCACCAAATACGTTCCAACACGATTCCTAAACATGTCAAGACTCGACATAAATCATATAACGGTTCATGAGCATCCGGAACCACAAGAACATCAGGAAATCTATATGCAAAGTCCTAAACACAAGTCCTAGGCTAGACTCAACACCCGATCATGCATAATCCCACCCAAATATACCAAGAACATCATAATACGAAATTCACAATATAAACCTAGGGCTCTAGACATAATCAAAATACAAGATCATTCATATAATCAATCATAGTATCACAAACATCAAGATTATCACATAAACACAATATAAACCCTAAGCAAGGCTCTATCAAGACGCAATCACAGAATTACACATACGATTATCAAAGGATCCAATGAATAAGATATAGCAAGGAAAATAGGTTTTGTCGAGACATGTGTTACCTCTTAGCCCAAACCAATATCCCTGGCTACTAAGGTTCTTCTCTAAGATTCTTCTTCCAATTGATCTTCCTAGGCTAGCTGGTGGGGGATTTCCTTGGCTGGGGTTCCTGCGAGTGATTTCGTGCGAGGGAAGGGAGATGAAGGGTTCTATCTGCTTCCTAATCTCCTATTTATATGTCTAAGGGAAACCTATTCAAGGTCTGAGTAATAAGGCCTGTTTTCCCTATTCCTTATGGGTTTAAGGTTCCTGGTTCAGGTAAGGGTTCACGATTCATCGTGGACCACCTAGTTTAATTAAGGGAATTATAATTGGATTAAATCCCTTTTAATTATTTTAATTAGCGGGATTAATTTAATAATTAATTCGGATTTAAAGGTCGTAACACGGGGTGTTACACCCTCCCTCCCTAATAGAAAGCTTCGTCCCCGAAGCTTAGATGTGATGGGGTCGAACATCCTTCCTTAACCTAAGGGTTAGTCTAAGTTACCATGCGCGAATAGTTCGGGGTAGTGTTCTCTCATGGCTCTTTCGAGTTCCCACGTTGTCTTCTCGGTCCCGTGATTCAACCAGAGGACTTTAACCATTTCTATGGTCCTTCGGCGAGTGGCCCTCGTCTTTGTGTCCAGGATCTTTACAGGCTTTTCCTCATAGGACATGGCTTCATCCAAGCACATGATTTCGGGTTGCAATACGTGAGTTGCAACGTGCACATATTTCTTTTGTTGCGACACGTGGAACACGTTGTGTACCCGTTCTAGCTCGGCTGGCAAGGCGAGGCGGTAAGCCAGGTTCCCAACTTTTTCTAAGATTTCTTAGGGACCAATAAATCTCAGACTTAGCTTCCCTTTCTTCTCGAATCTCATCACTCCCCGAGTGGGTGAAATCTTTAGCCAAACTTTCTTTCCTGTGTAGAATTCGGCTTGTTTCCTACCTAGATCGGCGTAGGACTTCTGGCGGTCCTGCGCAGCCTTCGTTCTTTCTTGTATGCGTTTGACTTTCGTTATGGTGTCTTGTAGATATTGTGGCCCCAGAGTTACTGGATTGACTATGTCTTCCCAACATATGGGAGCCCTACATTTTTGCCCATATAGCGCCTCGTAGGGAGCCATGCGGATGCTTGCATGATAGTTGTTGTTGTAAGAGAATTCGATTAGGTCTAGGTGTTCTTCCCATGTTTCCTGAAAGTCAACATACAGGCTCTCAGCATATCTTCGAGAATTTGGATCGTCCTCTCGGTCTGGCCGTCGGTAGTGGGGTGGAAGGCGGTGCTCAAACTTAGTCTTGTCCCCATGGCCATTTGTAGGGATTTCCAAAATTGTGAGAGGAATCTGGGGTCTCTATCAGAAACAATCTTTCGGGGGACTCCGTGATATTTGACTACCTGACTCAGGTAGGCTCTGGCTAATTGTGGCATTGTCCAAGTCTCTTTCATGGTAATAAATCGCGCTGTTTTGGTCAGTCGATCCACTATTACCCAGATTTTGTCTTTCCCTATTGGTGTCGCGGGTAGACCTCCTCGAAGTCCATTGATATAGAATCCCACTTTCCATGGGATATTTCGAGGGGCTGTACGAGTCCCTTGGGCTTGCACCGCTCGGCTTTTACCTTTTGGCAGTTCAGGCATTTGCTCACGAAGTCCGCTACTTCCTTTTTCATGTTGGGCCACCAAAACAACTTCTTCACATCTTGGTACAGTTTATCGCCTCTGGGGTGTACAGAGTAAGGTGAACTGTGCCCTTCCTCTAGGATTTGTCGTTTTAGGTGGGGGTGTGTTGCAGGTATGCACCATCTTTCCTTATAGCGAAGGTTGCCGTCAATAGAGAGTTTGAACGGCCCGTCCTTTCCATGGGCCAGGTCAAGTCGGATCTTCTCCAGCTCAGGATCCTGTTGTTGTCCGGCTTTGATTTCTTCGAATAGTGTGGGTATGATCCTGAGATTAAATAGTTGGATTTTCGAATCCGTTCGTCCTTGCTCCAATATTTCTAAATTTAACTTCTGGAATTCTTTACATAGTTCGTCTAACAGTACCCACGTTGTAACACCCCTAAATTTCAAGATATTTAAAACCTATAAAATAAAGGCTAATCTCTTATTAATTCCCAAACAGAGCATAAACTAGACATAGTAGTCGGGGTGCTATGCCACATCTGAGCTGGAGAACTCAGATGCACAGGCTAAACTAACTAACATAGCATAAACCCTAACTAATACCCAAATACAAATCAAGGCACGCAGGCCATCTCATCCAGGCTAGAACTATCTAAATAATTCCACGAATCCACTAGCGCGCTCCGAAGCTACTCACTGTCCCTGAAAAACATTCGGTGTAACAACCGTCAGCGAATAATGCTGGTAACCCACTCCAACGCGTTAAATACAATATAGGTAGATATAAGAAACTGATTTTGAAACTGGAATACATATATACTTACGAGACTCTAATTTAAATCCAAGATCAAGACTCAAGACACGTTAACAGACTCAACAGTATAAGATAATCATAAAGACTAACATGCATCCTAAGGGGGTGTTTGGTTGGCATGAATTACATTGGAATTGAATTGTAATTCAATGAAATGATAAACTACATTGTTTGGTTGGAGGGAATTGCAATTCCCTCAATTCATTGAATTGCAATTCATAGGTCCCCGCTATGAAT
Organism: Ipomoea nil; assembly: GCF_001879475.1. Lineage (NCBI taxonomy): Eukaryota > Viridiplantae > Streptophyta > Magnoliopsida > Solanales > Convolvulaceae > Ipomoea > Ipomoea nil. The sequence continues at coordinate 2,833,047 of NW_017619600.1, forward strand.
TGCAATTCAATGAATTCATCCAAAGGGAAAAGGAAGGAAATGACATATTTGTACTTGAATGTTATTATTAATATTATTACACAAAGGGTATTTTAGTCTTTATATCACTTCTCCCATTTTCATAATTCCTTCCTACCAAACAATGTAATTGTAATTCCTACTTTATTCCACGTTATTCTTTTCCCACCGAATTACAATTCCTTTCCCCCTTAATACCTTCCTTCCAACCAAACGCCCCGTAAGAACGCAATACAAGACATAACAGGCAGATAAGCATATAAATAGCAATTAGAGGCAGCGAAGGCATTCAAGACAATCAATTAGCAAGTAGTCAACAAAGCACACAATTCATCCTCCAACCTTATACCAAGTTCCAACCTTGTAGCTCCCCTCCGTCCTTATATCAGTTCCAACCTATACCTCCAGGCCACCCTTATATCCCCACCCCATATACCTCCGATCAACTACATGCCCCCACCGGCAAACCACCATTCAACCACCAACATATCAAGATGGTGCCGCAGTGCCATTCAATGATCCGCACCTCTAGTGCCAATATCAAGGGGTTAGCGCATATAGCTCTAACATGACACCGCAACACTTATAACCTGACCCATACTTAACAGCAAGCAAGTCTAAGGTGGGTGTGTGCCTTTAGCACAGCTTTGGCCTGTACCTTTAGTACAATGACCGGGCACAAGTGGTGCCAACCGCCAATAGTTTATTTTCCACCAATCACAATCTCATCATCATCATCATCATCAGTCACACCGGTATTGCGCAATGACCTCGATATTCATCACCATTCAATCAATCAAAATATAATCAAATAACAATCAAGACACACCAACAACGACACGTATTACACATAAATTTCTAGAACGATACCCAAAAAGTCGAACGAGACTCATACACGACAAACGGGGTAAAACGGGACACGGGGAAACATCAAATGGGGGAAAACATCACGATGCACCGCCCATTTCCAGCGGGTGGGCGGTGGGTGGAGGACTACCCGCCGGCGGCAGTCCACAATCCAGCGGGTGCCCGGCGGGCAGTTGCTTGCCCGCCGGCTGCCCGCTGGAGATCGGGCAAGAGCAGCGGGTAGGTGGCAGGCACCCCTGCCCCCACCTATCCCCCACTGACTCATAGGTAATATTTCGGTCCCGGGATATCTAATGGAACCCGAAACCATGTCCAAATACATTCAAACACATAACGACAACACCACGAATTCAATTAACGGAATTAAACCAAGAATCACACCAAATACATCCTAACACAATTCCTAAATATGCCAAGACTCAACATAAACCATATAACGATCTAGGGACATCCGGAATCACAAAAACATCAAGAAATCTATATGCAAAGTCCTAAACACAGGTCCTAGGCTAGACTCAACACCCGATCATGCGAAATCCCACCCAAATATGCCAAGAACATCATAATACGAAATCCACGTTATAACCCTAGGGCTCTAGACGTAATCAAAATACAAGATCATTCATATAGTTTATCATAGTATCAAGAACGTCAAGATTATCACATAAGCATCAAGATTAACACATAAACATCAAGATTATCACATAAACACAATAGAAACCCTAGGCAAAGCTCTATCAAGACTCAAGCACAGAATTATATATCAATGGAGCCAATGAATAAGATATAGTAAGGAAAATAGGTTTTGTCGAGACATGGGTTACCTATTAGCCTTAATTAATCCTCCCTTGGCTATTAAGGTTCTTCCCTAAGATTTCCATCCGATTGATCTCCCTAGGCTTAGTGGTGGAAAATCTCTTGGGAATAATTTCGTGTAATATAACTATGGGTGGTAAGGGTTCTAATTGCTTTCTAACCCCCTATTTATATAATCAGGAATCCTAATCAGAATCTGAATAGTAAAGGCCTACTTTCTTTATCCCTAACAGATATATAGGTCTAGGATTCCTAATTAGAATCTGACTAGTAAAAGGTCTACTCTCTTTATTCCTAATAGGCTTAAGACTCTAGTTTAGGCAAGGGTCCACGGTCCATGGTGGACCACATTAATTTATTAGAGGGAATCCTAACCAAATTAAATCCTTTTTAATTATTATTAACGGAATTAATTAAATAATTAATCCGGGATTAAAGTCCGTAGCACGGGGTGTTACACCCTCCCCCCCCTCACAAGAAGCTTCGTCCCCGAAGCTTAGAGATCATTTTGGGGATAAAGAGTCCGAATTAATATAGTAGTGCATAAGGAAAATATTATATGGGAAATATATACATATACACATATAAATGTACGGGGTTTAAGCCTAACTATTGTGCTAGCAAAATGCACCAAATAATAAGGTTATGAATATGCAACTCACATTACGTTACTTTTATGAATGAATAACAACATAACATAGAAGTCTTACTTACGGCATGCTCATTGTTTAATTAATTTATAATGTTTTAACATATAGGATCACAAGTTGCACCGAACATGCAAATATAATTATTTATGTACCTAAATAAGAGGCTAATACCACGCGGGCGCAGATTCGAATAGCCACATAATCAATATAAAACACATATGCACATATATCAACACAGGCGAACCACATTTACGAGTGGATGCAAACATTTAGTATGCAGTGTAGCATGTCGCGAGCTAAATGCCATATATACAGAATCTATGTCTAATCATTGTGCTAAACAGACTATACCAAATTCTCGCGATTACAAAATAACAAGCCTAACACGTATGACAATTAACTATTTACATGTGGTGTGACACCCCGAAATCCAAATTCAACTTGGGGATTAATTAAGTAATTAATCCTATTTCAATTGGTGATTTAATTCCTAAAATCCTGAAAATTCAATAGTCGGGGACTAGTAATTGACTAGTCAACCCCTAAGTCAAAGTTGTACCTTAAGCTTTGTAAGGAGTTTCCTTGTTCCTTACACTTCCTTATGTTAGTAAGGGTATTCTTAACCTTTCACTTGTTGTTAGTATTGTAACCTAACCTAGTAGACCACCTTCATTCTCTCCTTACACTTTCTAAAAATCTAGCTCCACCTTCTCTCTAAAAAGGTGAGTAGCTTTTCTTCCAAGCCAAGTTGGAGCCTTGCCAAAACTTCAAGAGTTGCTTCCAAGATTCAACCTTTCATATATTTGGGCATCTAGGAGGGTAAGATCTAAGTTCATCTTGTGTTTTTGGTTTTATCTAAGGTGTCTTTTCTTAAAGATAGGATCTTTATGATCTTTTGGTATGTTCTTGAAGTGGGTTTGGAAAGTGAGCCTAGTGAGGAGCTTGTTGAGGTGTAAAGTGAAGTCTTTAGTCTACAAGAGGTAACTCATGCTCTACAAAATCTATTTTGCTTACCTATATGTCATTTCTTGGATTCTACATGTGTTTTGCTATGAAATGTGAGTGTTTATGCATTGTCTTGTGAAAATGCCTATCTAGAGCTTGTGTTTAGGGTTCATTTTTGCCATTGCTTGGCATTTCCTGTGATTCAAGTCATTTTGTTGTATTGGGTGAGATTTGGCATGTTTTTTACTTGAATTTGAGTTTGGAGTTGAAAATCTGCGAAGGGATTTATTGTGGTACAGGGGTGTACCCGCGGGCGGAACGGCGGGTAGGCGTCCAACCCGCCGCCCACCCGCGGGGTACACAGGTTGGGCAGCCTGTACCCGCAGGCGGAACCGCGGGTAGAGGCCTACCCGTGGGCCTACCCACGGGTACGTGTGGTGATGTTGTTGGGGATTTGTTCCCCGTAATTCTTTTGACTCGGTATTTGGTCTTTCGACTTCCCGATGTTCTTTTGTGGAACTATTTGAGTGTCTTCTTGATGTTTCGTATGTCTAGAACTATATGGTAGGATTCCATGTAGGTTTTGGTGTCGTGAATCGTGCTAAGTGTTCAACATTGTGTTTCGTTGAACCATGATGAGTCTTGTGTGTTCTTCGGAACTATCTTTGGTTTACCCGTTTGATAAGCATGCTAGTTCGGTATTTAAATGCTAGCATGTGTGTTGTTTGTACCTTCCTATTGGTTGATGATAACTTGTGTTATTCATCGTTGTTGTTGTTGGACTATGATCCATTCCTTGATTGTGTATGTTTCATATCTTCGTTGAGATCCGTTGATTGATTCCTGTTGTGGAGTGTTGTGTGTGTGGCTTTACCTGGATTGCACGATTAGTGGTATGGGACACTAGTCACCAAGGTATTGCAGCGGTCCTCATGGTGGCCGTGACGTGATTATGGAGTTGTGACCTTTGTGTAAGGTTCACGTGATTCTTGGGTGGCATGTGTTGCCGTGTGTGTGATCGGTACCCTCGTGTACTATGAAATCGGTGGTTTTGTTGGAGATCTGTTGGAGAGGGGACGACGGTCCTCGGAGGGAAAAGGTTGGACTTGGTGTACAGGGGTCCTGGAGGTAAAGGTTGGAACTAGAAATAAGGTTGGGGGTAGCCATAAGGTTGGAACCGGGCATAAGGAAGGCATATCAACTCGTGATGGGTGATGTCACGAGGGCTTGTGTAGCCGTTGTTGTGAGTTCTCTTCTTGTGACGCGTGTAGTCACAAAGGCATGTGTTTCCTAGGCATATGTTGCCATTGGTCTTGTCTTTATCCTTTTGAGTTGTTGTTATCCTTGTGGTCTTGGGATGTGTTCCCGTGTTCTTGTTGAGAGTGTTAAGTCTTGTGTTGACTATTACTCTTGGTTTTGCACTTATATATATATATATATATATATATATATATATATATATATATATATATATATATATATATATATATTTCGTTTCGAAAATGGCTTTACAACTAATATCTTATCTATGTATGATATTTCACATGTATTGGTGGGTTACCAGCATTATTCGCTGACCGGGCATCGTCCCATGTTTTATTGTGTTCTTTCAGGTGATGTCTAGACGAGTGCGTGGTCTAGTGCTTGCTAGTATAGCTTCTCCCTCTTTGTTTTGTGGCCTGTGTGCCAGTTTAGATGTAGCACTTTGAGACTATGGGTTTAGATGTAAACATTGCAGATGTTGCCATAGCATTCATCCTTTTGGTGAACGTGGCATAACACCCCGTGTTTCGAATTATGTTTATCTATCTATCTTTCAGTCTTCCATTGTGTTTGTTGTTTAGTTCAGTTATCTGCATGTTTAAGGCTTTTAAATAGAATGTTTTTAGGGGGTGTTACATGTGGTATCTGCAAGTTGGCATGCCTATATGTGTACAGTCGTAATTATGCTAAATTTGCAATTTCTTAAGTCTACAGGCATAGACTATGAATGCATGTGAACATATTTCAAATCTAAATAATAAATAGTCCTATGGAATCACACAACACATATACGTATTATTCAACATGTTAAACTAGTGCATAATTAACAAATAAATTCACATACTCAACATTGTGGCATAACCAAACAATTGTCATATAAATTCAGGAAGGTCATAAATCATATAACAATTACTCGAACTAATAAAAGATCGATTTTCGATAAAAAGATCTTCATGTAAGCAATTAGGAGAAAGGTTCTTGTTTCTTATGGGGTAAATAACTTTGGCGAGACAATAGAATTAGGACTTTTATTTTGCACATCATAAATAATGATGGGTAATCACATAACAAGTATTTACATAAATACTAACGTTTAGCACATACGTAATATTTCACCGGATTTCATAGACGAATACTTTATATCTAATTCGTACACCGTGAATACATGAGGTGTTATATGGGATTGGTCATAGCATACTAAGTATACAAGTATTGGCACGTATATGCAGATTGCTTGCAATTAATAATATTGTATATATGCATAGTGGGATGCCTTATAACATACAGTTTTGTCTAACATGATTTATGTATACCTGAATGTGTGTAAGTATGCATTTCAACACAAACATGCGAGCTATCTGATTTGACACACAATACATACAGCATGAAAACATAAATCTCCACCTACAATTTGAACATGCAATTCGCATACAAATATTCTTTAATAATTACGAGTGAAATAACCTAGGTTCATAAATGCTAAAAGATTTATCTTTGAGAAATTTTGACAGAATTTGATCACGCAAGCACTTAGGAAAATCAGTTTTATCTCAGGGTAAATAAATTTTAGGTAGGCATAAATCTTACCTCTAGAAGCCCAGAATACCTAAACAACTTAGAATTGAAGACCCTTGATTGCTAATTCCTGAATCAATTGATGACCTGATGATGAGGCTAAAGTTTTTAATTATTTAGGGAAGGTAGGAGTGGTAACAGAGAGATTATGTATATGGGATTGGTCATATCATACTAAGTATACAAGTATTGGCACGTATATGCAGATTGCTTGCAATTAATAATATTGTATATATGCATAGTGGGATGCCTTATAACATACAGTTTTGTCTAACATGCTTTATGTATACCTGAATGTGTGTAAGTATGCATTTCAACACAAACATGCGAGCTATCTGATTTGACACACAATACATACACCATGAAAACATAAATCTCCACCTACAATTTGAACATGCAATTCGCATACAAATATTCTTTAATAATTACGAGTGAAATAACCTAGGTTCATAAATGCTAAAAGATTTATCTTTGAGAAATTTTGACAGAATTTGATCACGCAAGCACTTAGGAAAATCAGTTTTATCTCGGGGTAAATAAATTTTAGGTAGGCATAAATCTTACCTCTAGAAGCCTAGAATACCTAAACAACTTAGAATTGAAGACCCTTGATTGCTAATTCCTGAATCAATTGATGACCTGATGATGAGGCTAAAGTTTTTAATTATTTAGGGAAGGTAGGAGCGGTAACAGAGAGATTATGCGAGGGGGAAATGTAGAATTAGGGTTATCTCAGGATATGTGTGTGTGTGTGTGTATATATATATATATATATATATATATATATATATATATATATATATATATATATATATATATAAAAGAGTAATGTAATTCGTATGGAATAATATTTCAGGGTTAGGATACGCTAAGTGTAAACTTATAGATACATATAAGATTATCATAGCTAGGGTACATGTGTATTATTTGGGGTTAAAGATATTATTGTATATAATATGACCGTAACAATTTATATAAACACGTATGAATAAGGGATGATGTTCTATAGGCTCACAAGTATATATATATATATATATATATATATATATATATATATATATATATATATATATATATATATATATGTTAGGAATAAAGTGTAATGGTTTTGATATGCCAAATTTGTATTTGTAGATCCCCCAATTTTATTTATAGGTCTAGTAGAGTCTTAGACCATGATCGGGAAATTATTTAAATTGGAAAAGAGAAAAACAGAGGAATATGCATGACAATAGAAGAAGAAGATATAAAGCCTAAAATCAAGAATTTGTCTGGAGAAAATGACAAATTGAAGAAGAAGATGAATAATATGAAATCACGTCAATGCTACTCAAAGAAGATATCCCAGAAGAATTTTCGTGAAGAAAATTAGTATTGGAAGAATGCATGAAATTGACTTGGAGATCAAGCATATATGGAAAGAAAGGAGTACATGAAATGTGATTGGAGATTTAATCAAAAGTTGTACGGACGAAGTGGATGATGCTTGATATGTTATGCGAAATGGCTCATGTTCAAAACTCACCATTAACAATTTTACAAGGTAAAATTTGAGAAGCCAAATTAAATTAATCTGATGGAGTTGGGCGCTAGTTTAAGCTTTGGGCGTCGATTACAAGTGGAAATTGGGAAGCAATTTCACTTGGGTGGCTTCGCAATTTCACTTGGGTGGCAATTGAGATGCCATTGCACTTGGGAGCCGATTTCATAGCAATTGAAATTGGGAGCTAGTTCGAAGCAGGGAGCCGATTTCATAGCAATTGAAATTGGGAGCAAGTTTGCCAATTCAAAGGAATTGGGAGCCGATTTCATAGCAATTGAAATTGGGAGCTAGTTCGAAGCAATTGGGAGCAAGTTTCACATGGGAGAGCAATTGAAATTGGGAGCAAGTTCGAAGCAATTGGGAGCAAGTTTCACATGGGAGAGCAATTGAAATTGGGAGCTAGTTCGAAGCAATTGAAATTGGGAGCTAGTTCGAAGCAATTGAAATTGAGAGCCAATTGAGGTTGTAGTATGGGATGCAATTTCAAAGTTGGGGACCGATTCAAAGAAGACATGGAAATTGGGAGCCAATTGAGGTTGTAGTATGGGATGCAATTTCAAAGTTGGGGACCGATTCAAAGAAGAAAGTTGGGGACCGATTCAAAGAAGACATGGAGATCAAATTGATTTGAGATGAAATTCAATACCAGGAGAAATCTAGGAGCCAATTTCGAAGTCAAAGTCAACAATTCAAATTGGGAAGCAATTGAAAGCACCAGGAGCAGTTTGGGAGCCAATTGCAAGTCAGAGCCAATTACAATGGAGAAATTCAAATTGGGTGCGAATTACAAGCCAATTGAAATTGGGTGTCAATTACAAAGGAGAAATTCAAATTGGGTGGAAGCTCAAAGCTAGTTTGAAGTATGAGAACACCCAGACGTGAGAATGAAGAAGATGAAGATGAACTTACAGTGAAAATATTCTCACAAGGAAAAATACTAGTTTTAAATAGTATGGGAAAAATACTAGTTTTAACTAGTATGGGATTAAATTGATGAATATTTTTAAATCCCAAAGATACAAGAACAACTTCAGAGCTAATCAGAGAAGCCGTTCTACACCCAGATATTCCCACTCAACGTAAAACCAGAGGAAATATCATATGAAGTTTGGGAACCCATTTACATGGAGATGAAGCTCTAACAACGGCTAGCTTATCCTTTCTGACATCTTTGCAGAAGATAAGATAAGATCTCTGACAAAAAGATACAAGATTTCAAAAATGAGAGCGTCTCTTTCCAACGGACAGATTCTCATTACCAGCTATAAAATGATGAAGATATGAAGACTTGAAGATAACGAAAAGCGTGAAGAGCAATAGAGCAGTTGAGAAAACTCACGAACAAGAGAGCAGAAAATTTGAATCCATAAAAGGGATCGAATAGAGCAATTAAGCTTGAAAGAGCATAGAGCAAAAATCTCATTTGGTACAGAGCATACCAAAAATCTTCAAGTGAGAAGTGAGAAAAGAAAAAGAACTCAGAGAGCTTCAAAAGAAAAATATTCAGAGAGTTCTTAAACAGAGCAAAGCAGAGCAAAAATATCAAGTGCTTTACTTGATATATTCAAAGAGAGAAAACACTCAGAGCTATCAAGAGAAATCATTCCAGAGTGTTTATCTTCATCAAAGAGACCTGCGCATCATTGAAGATCATCTACAGAGTCTCAGAAGTTGGAAGCAAGACAACACTTGTTTTGGAGCAAAACAAGAGAAGGGAGGAAAGTAGCACGGAGCTGTGAAATCCTGGATTGTCACACGGAGCTGTGAGATCCGAAGCAGTAGTGTCGGAGGCACTGAGCGTGATTGGTGTGGGCTTGGTGATCAAAGCACCAGATCACGGGATACGTTTCTACCGGAGTGTGGAAGACGGGGGGAAAGTAACGCGGAGTCGTGAAATCCTGGGATAGTAGCGCGGCGACGTGAAACCCGAAGCAGCAGTGTGGTGTCACTGGGCTTGATTAGTGCAGGCTTTGTGATCAAAGCACTAGATCACGGAAATTCATTGTATCTTGGAACCAAGGAGTGGTAGAGATAGTGAATTGCTCTTGGAGATAAGAGCAAGTGGAGTAGGAGGATTACACCACCTCGCGAACCACTATAATTGTCTTGTGTTCTTTACTGCTTCCTTTACTTATCGCTCTTTACATATTCGCTCTACACGAGATATCCTGCTCACACAATCTGACACACACTTTATGTTTATTTATTTCCGCTGTGCACCATACTCTAACAATCTAGTTAAGAGTTTTGGTTTATCTCTGGCTTAGCAATTGTTGTGCTGTGCGAAAAAGTTTGAAAGTCTATTCACCCCCCCCCCCCCCTCTAGACTTTCACCTTACCTCTTTTGGGACCAACAATTGGTATCAGAGCGGGTGCCTATCCGAGTCAGAATTTGTCTCTAACTGATACCAACAATTGGTATCAGAGCAGGCTGTCTATTTAGGCCAAATTGCTATCTAAGCACGTGCATAACTGGGTCAACCGTTTCTGACTGCTAGACAGATCCATTCTACAAAGTGTGTGAATTGGATTAATCTTTCATATCTCTCGTGATGATGATGAAGAAAGATTTAGCTCAAAATCTATTATTCTCACTTGATAAATTTGATGATTGGAAAGTTCGTATGCAAGTACACTTATCGGCCTTACACGATGAAATGTGGGAAGTTATTTCCACTGGCCCTATAGAAATATTAAAAATCAATACGGCGTTTGTTATATCCCCGGATGCTCCACAGTACGTACAAAAGCCAAAACCGGAATGGACATCGGACGATAGAACGCGCAATAATCTTGACAATATTGCCAAGGATATTCTATTCAAAGCCGTAGATGATACAATATTTCCGAAGATCCGAAAGTGTGTCACTGCCAAAGAAATATGGGAAACTCTCATCAAGATTGGCGAAGGAGATGAACAAGAAAAAGACAATAAGCTCACAATCGCCATGAAGAAGTTTGAAGATTTCAAAATGCTCTCAAATGAAAGTGTTGCAGATATGGAAGCTCGAATGATCAAAGTTCTTGGAGAGATTAGTGATCTTGGCAAAAATATTAGCCAAAAATAAATTAATCTCAAAATCCTACGAGGCTTACCATCTGCATGGGATATGAAGGTTACGGCTATGCGCGATCACCGAGATCTAAGAATGTTGTCAACAGACAAATTATTTAGTGATCTAAAAGCATATGAGTTCGAAATGAAGGCCAAAGATGATGATGTACATGAAGCTCGAAATTCTGCTCTAATGGCCGAACAACCGTCAACCTCCAGGTCAGTAGAAAATAATGTTGATTTTATGACTGACGAACAATTTGCTCTTTTTGTGAAAAGATTTAAAAGGTTTATGCGAAAAGGAGACAACAAAAATTCTGCTCGTGGAAAATTCATCTCTCGCATAACACAAGAAGAAAAAGTCGAAGAAAATAAGGATTTGTGCTACAATTGCCGCAAACCCGGACATTTTAAAATAAATTGTCCGTATCCGATCGTTAGCAAGTGTCAAGGCAAAAATGTTGAATCTACGCCGAACAAATCCGAAAGCAAAAGGTTCAAGCGCGACAAAAGAAAAGCTCTCGTTAGCAACGAACCAAACGAAAATGATGATTCGGAGGATTCATCATCAAGCGATGAAAGTTCATGTTCGGATGATGATACGGCGCTAGTATGCAAGTCAATAGAGTTGAGTACAAGTGAAGATTGTCTTATGGCTCTTAACGCAGAGGAAGAAGAGGTAACATCTAATTCTTTCAATTCTGTTAATTCTTCTTTTTCTCGTGAATCAATTGACAATCTAATGCGAGAATGTCAAGAGATTATGCTCACTCATCCTCAACTCAAGGAGCGCAATAATATTCTAATTCTTGAAAAAGAAGAAATGAATAAAAAATTGCAAGATGCTTTACTTGAAATGAGTAAATTGAAGAATGAAAATATTCATCTTCAAGAAGAGTGTAAAGCTAGAGAGGTTAGAGAACATAATCTTAGAGCTACTATTGCTACGTTCACTAATTCGTCTAAAATTATAGATAAAATGGTGAGCATGCAAAAGCCATCAGGAGATAGAACCGGAATTGGTTATGACTCCACATGTTCTCAAACCCCTCAAAATCTGACTAATTCTACTACTACTTTAAATAATAAAGTTCAAGTGGTAAAATTTGTTAAAAGTCAGAATAGCACAATGAGACAAGGACTTGGCTATCAAACAAAAGCAAAATTGAATGTTGAAAGGCCAAAACAATTCTATGATACGGCAAAACAACAAAAATTCATCAAGCAAAGATATGCCAAAGAGTCAAGTGCAAAAAGATTTCATAGAAAAGAGGGAAGCTTTTCTAGAAATAAAGTTGGGAAATTTCATCCCACTCAAAAAGATTGGTTGTGCAATAGATGTAATACTTTTTATAGACCAAAGCAACCATTCTCTTCCCAGGTGCCAAAATATAAAAATAATTTTCAAAACCCGGCACCAAAAATATTTTCTAATGTGAGTTATGATTATCGTGTCTCTAATGGTTACAAATCGCCTCATTTTAATTCAATAAGATCAAGGTGGGTTTGGTTACCAAAAATCACTAACAGTAAAGGACCCAAGCAAGTATGGGTACCTAAAGTTAATTAATCTTTTTTGCAGGATGTTTGGTACATCGATAGTGGTTGCTCACGCCACATGACTAGAAATAAATCATATCTAGTGAATTTCAAAGAAATCGATGGACCAAAAGTTATATTCGGAGGAAATCAAAATTATGGAATTACAAAAGGAGTTGGCACGATCAAGAAAAATGGTTTGAAGATTGAAGATGTTTCTTTCGTTGAAGGATTAAAATTTAATTTGTTGAGCACTAGTCAATTTTGTGATAAAGGCTATCTTGTAGAATTTTCTAAAGATAATTGCCTAATCAAAAATGAGCTCACAAATGAGATTATTTTATCTGGAAAACGGCGAAAGAATATGTATGTTGTTGATTGGAACACAAGCAAAGATTCAGTGTGCTTAATGGCCAGAAATTCAAATGAAGCTAATTGGGAATGGCATAGAAAGCTCAACCACTTAAACTTCAAGACTATCAATCAGCCTGCAAAGAAAAATCTAGTAGAAGGCTTGCCAGATATTATTTTCAAGAAGGACCAAGTGTGTGATGCATGCCAACGCGGAAAGCAAATCAAATCATCATTCAAATCAAAGACACACGAGTCAACGTCAAGACCGCTAAGCTTACTACATATGGACTTATTTGGACCGGTTGATCCAATAAGTGTAAGTGGTAAGAAATATACTCTCGTTGTTGTTGATGATTTTTCCAGGTACACTTGGACCGTGTTCATCAAGAAGAAAAATGAAGTTGAGCAAGTTCTACCGAAGCTGTTGAAGCAACTACAAAATGAGAAAGAATTGCAAATATCAAAAATACGAACGGATCGCGGAACAGAGTTCGTGAATGGAATTATACAAGCTTTTTGCAATTCACATGGAATTTCTCATCAATTATCTGCCGCAAGAACACCGCAACAAAACGGTGTTGCCGAAAGAAGAAACCGGACGCTCAAAGAAGCCGCACGAGTGATGATTAGTGTTGCCGGTCTCCCGAAACGATATTGGGCAGAAGCTATCAACACTGCTTGTTACACGCAAAATCGAAGCATGATCTATAAGCAGTACAAGAAGACGCCATATGAGCTTTATAAAGAGAGAAAACCAAATATTGGTTATTTTCATATTTTTGGATGCAAATGTTTTATTCATATTAATGATAAATTGCATCTAAATGCTTTTGATGAGCGTGCAGATAAAGGAATTTTTCTAGGATATTCGACTACCAGCAAGGCGTTCAGAATTTTGAATAAAAGATCAATGGTGGTTGAAGAATCCATACACGTGGTATTTGATGAAAAATCACAGATCAAGAATGATGCACTGGACGAAGAAATTGCACAAAATGGTAACAAGTGTCATATTGATTTTTGTGATACTAATGATACGTGTGAAGATGATGTTTTGTAGGGAATGGATGAGTTGGAAATTAATTCTCTAGAAAATCCCATCCCTCATCTAGAAGAAGTTGGAAATTCTTTTAATAATAATTTTGGGAGTGATGCCTCACGTGATAATGAGGATGCAGTACGGGTTCCAATTAGTGATCAAGTTACTGGTGAAGTTGGTGGTCAATTACAAAATGAATTAAATGTGGAAATTCGAACCAACTCTCCCAGTACACAACAAATGGATCCACCCAGTACCATGCACCCATTTGAACCAGATTTAAGATGGCTCAAAAATCACCCTCCAGAATTAATTATTGGAAATATTCATGAAGGCGTGAAAACAAGATCATCTACCATGGAAGCATTGTTCACGTGTTATCTATCTCAATGATCCGGATTGGATAAACGTTATGCAAGAAGAGCTCGATCAATTCAAAAGAAATGATGTTTGGGAACTTGTTCCAAGACCGGCGAACCACAATGTTGTAGGAACCAAATGAGTCTTCCGGAACAAAGCAAACGAAGAAGGCGTGATTGTTAGGAATAAAGCAAGGCTCGTTGCAAAAGGATACTCTCAAGAAGAAGGAATAGATTTTGATGAAACTTTTGCACCGGTGGCTCGACTTGAAGCAATCAGAATTTTCCTAGCCTACGCCGCACACAAAGATTTCACCGTTTATCAAATGGACGTGAAAAGCGCATTCTTGAATGGTCTACTCGAAGAAGAAGTTTATGTCGAACAACCCCCAGGTTTTGAGGTAAAAGGCGAAGGTGATAAAGTCTACAAACTTAAAAAGGCATTGTATGGGTTGAAACAAGCACCTAGAGCTTGGTATGATACTTTGTCAATGTTCTTAATAAGCTGTGGATTCACCAAAGGCCTTGTTGACAAAACTCTATTTAGAATTCAAGATGGTGATCATATTTTATTAGTGCAAATATATGTTGATGATATTATTTTTGGAAGCACTAACAATTCTTTGTGTGAGAAATTTTCGAAGCTTATGCAGAATAAATTCGAAATGAGCATGATGGGTGAATTGAATTACTTCTTGGGCTTACAAGTCAAACAACTGAAAGAAGGAGTATTCATCAATCAAGCAAAGTACACCCGCGACTTGATAAAGAAGTTTGGCCTTGATGGAAAATCATCGATCAAAATTCCAATGAGCACATCAATAAGGCTAGACAAAGATGAAGATGGAAAGGATGTCGATCAAACAAAATATAGAGGAATGATTGGTTCACTTCTATATCTTACTGCAAGCAGGCCGGACATTTCTTATGCTGTGGGCGTGTGTGCAAGATTCCAAGCAAATCCAAAAGAAAGCCACCTCACCGCAACAAAGAAGATCATACGATATTTGAAAGGCACAATCAATGTTGGATTATGGTATCCAAAAGGTACAGATTTTACTCTAACGGGTTTTTTAGATGCGGATTTTGCAGGTTGCAAAATAGACAGAAAAAGCACTTCCGGGACATGCCAGTTCTTGGGGGGAAGGCTTGTTTCTTGGTTCAGCAAGAAGCAAAATTCCATCGCAACTAGTACCGCCGAGGCCGAATATATTGCTGCAGGAAGTTGTTGTGCGCAAATTTTGTGGATGAAGCAACAATTAAAAGATTACGGAGTTAATTGTGATGACATTAGTATTTATTGTGATAATACTAGTGCAATTGCTATCACTCACAATCCGGTGCTTCACTCAAGAACCAAACATATCGACATTCGACATCACTTCATAAGGGATCACGTTGAAAAGAAAAATCTGAAGATCGAATATATCCCTATGGAAAACCAAGTTGCTGATATTCTCACAAAGCCTTTATGCGAAACGAGATTTTCTACCTTAAGGCACGAGTTGGGAATGATCGAAATGAGCTAAGTATCACTGGACTTAATCTCTCTATTTAAATTGATACTTGTGCTCAAAATAAATTGTTCTATATGAATAAATTGTTTTATGTGTTTATATGCATGTTCTTATTCGAAATTTTTATGTGATAAAATTGCAATATGTGTTAGAAATTTAATTGTGAATTTGCATGTGTTATTTAACGTGAGATCATATGCCATGCAAATTAATTTGATAAAATTTGCAATTCGTGATTTATTTGATGTTTTGTTTAAAATTGCATGCTTTAATGTGTTAATCAGTTTTTGAGTATGCGTTCATGTTTCTGTAAATAAACTAACTTGTTTGCATGAACAATTTGCTCTAAAAATGATTTACCGTGTTTGTTTAATAATATATGTGTTATGTGCAAAATGTGATTTAATGTGTTAATTGTATATGTGTTTCGTATATATGCAGTATATGTGACATAATTTGCAATAAAATGTTTTAGAAATCTAGAAGTTAATATTTTTGTTAGTTTCTAAAATATTTTGGAATATGATTTGTGTGGTTTTTATATAAAGTTGTTTCTAATTATTATTTAGGAATATGTGTGTTAATTTTGTTAGTTTCCAAAATGTGTTTAATTTTTGATTGGAAATTACCGTGTATGAGTTTAATATAATTGGTATGTGTGATTAATTATTTGTGGAGTAATTTTTGCTACTAACGAGATGTTTGAGTGTTATTATGTTTGTGGTACACGAATTTGAGAAGGAAATCAGGAGATAAAGGAGGAAAATTAGAGTTTAATTGGACATCAAACCTCCACCCTTAAACTCCTACCCTTTCTAAACCTCCACCCAACCTAAACCTCCCCCCATAATCCTCTCCTAGATCAAATCTTTCCAAACTAATATTCTCTCTCTCTCAAATCGGCACCCCATACCTTCTCTCAGCTTAATAATATCAATCGTCTCCCACAGAGCAATTAAAACCTAACCCCTCATTAAACTCTCCCCTCTAAACCGTTGCCCATCAAATCTCTTCCCATCCACCGCCATCTTAGCCAATGAGAAGTCTTGCCGCTATCCATCACATCCGTAAACTCTAAACAACGGCAAGAAGAATTAACTCTCCATCGCCAAGTGAACCGATTACACTCCTGACCGCCCTATATATTGGGAGACAGCCGAGACATACCTGTTGTGGAAGATTTTGTTGTTTGAAATTTTTGCAGGTGCAAGATGGTGTCCAGCGTGTCTCAGGAAAACGAGATAAGGAAGCAAAGTCAGAGAACTTGGGAGAAAGTTCTCAAACAACCCCGAAGGGCAACACGAAAAGACGGACGAAAAATGGCAGGAGAAACACCAAGCAACCCTCTGGTGTTAATATCTGATGAAAGGGAGCAAGAAAAGGAGTCGCCACAAATTCAAGCAGTTGCAGAATCACCACCACGTGAACCGGGCTTTATCTATGAAGAAGATGATGGTGCTAAGAAACCATTGGCAGAACAAGACCGAGTGGAAGGGTCTGAGCCTCCATTCATGAAATTCTCTCCAGTTGTTCAACCTGATATGTATGCTAAAATTCTGAATATGAGAAATTCAGAATATCTCCAGTATTTAAAACAACTGACTTTTGGACCGGTTCTACCTCCTCCCAGTTTCGGTTTTGATGGACTCTATCAACCTCCTCCTCCACCAGAGCCTCTCCCGAAGTTTCCACCAAGTCTGCCAGTTCTTGCACCACTGCCACAAGAAATCCCTGCTCCTCCACCGCCTCCTCAGCAGATGCCACTCAACCCGTTCATCCGTTCTCGAGTGGACTTTACTAGGTTTTTTAATCAAACCTATTCATCTTCAAGCTCAAACAGATCGATGTTCGAGGATAGTGAGTCCAGTGGTGACTCAGGACCGGGATATGCTCCTTCACCACCAGGAAGCAATGACTCAGAAGACTGCATGAGTACTGGCTTCTCGGCTTGTTGAAGAAATGATATGTTATCTCTCTCTCTCCCTCTCCTTCTCTGTACGAAGGAGATAAATAAAAATTTATGGATGTTTCTGCTACTGGTTTTTGTCTATCTCTATTTTTCTCTGTCTCTTTCTCCTACAAAATGAAAATCCCTACGGTATATAAAAAGAACAAGTTTCGTAGCCAAAAAGATACACAAAAAATTATATGAATAAAATAAAAAAAAAAGGGGAGAAGAAAGAATAAAAAGAAATTTAAAAATATTATGGCTACAAAAGGGATAAGAGAAGAAAAGAATTAAGAGGAGAAGTGTCAGTTCGAGAAGAAATAAGAGAACAAGTGTCAGAAGAAAGAAGAAGAGATATACCAATGGAAGTTGCAGTAGAAGTTGCTACTGAGAGTAGACTGCAAATCACATAGGATTTATCCAGTGTATTGCCGGTACACCATACCGAGTCTACCATGCCTACCATGGACCCTGTTCTAGAAAATGAAGAATTATTTGCAGACAATTACACGAGAACAGAAGTCCTAGAAGAACAGGTTGGTGATCTAAACCAAGAAGCCGAATCACCTGAAGAAGAAGGGATGCAACTTATTGATACAGTTATTTTCACAGATCCGAATAGAAGTCCATTCGGATCCCCTCAAAACTTTGTGCAGATGAATGATCAAGATGATGGCATATTTTCATCCTTATGTGCCAAAGTAGCCGAATCCAGTGATGTTGTTTGTCAAACAATTGGAGAAAAGTTGGTTGAACAAAATCAAAAGATGGATCAACAACACACGGATACACGAGTCAATCTGAAGAAATTAATGGAGCATCAAAATATTTTGAAGACCCAGATTGACAAAGCAGAAAGAATTTTGAAAGGAGAATTGACAAAAGGCTTACTTGAAGTGATTCAGCTCATGAAGAAGGAACGAGAAGCAGCTGAAAAGATTAACAACGAACGTCACTTGAGACAGATCAAAGCAATTCAAGACCAAGAAAGCCGAATCAACAAACTTGAAGCTGAACTCGCAGTTACAACAAACAAGCTTGACAACGTGCAAACCGTTTCCATTGAAACACACAACAGTGTTGAAACTGTGAAGGCAAACCAAGACTGAGATTTTAAGACCCTTGCATTTTTGGTTGATAATGCCAAAAGGGGGGAAGAAATTCTCAGTCACATGGCTTTGCAACAACAAGAATTTATTCTTGGAAGCCAACAAAAGCCAGTAATGTCTACTCAAGGTAAAGGCCGAAGCCGCGGACAATCCTCACAAGGACCATCTCAGATTGGTTTTGCTCAGTTCGCGAATCCTAGTCTTGGTACGAGTACATCAAAGGTTGCTGAACAGCGTGGCTGGTTCGAATGCTCTAAGGGTACCGCCACTCAGACAACAATATGGACTAAGGAAAATCTACCAAGCATGATCAAGAAATGGCCTGCAGCCGATCAAGCCCAATGGATCTCGGAAAAGAATAAAGAAGAAGAAGGCAAAAGGAAAAGAACCGAGATGTGGTATGAACTAAGAGATTTCACCGGAAATATGGGCATGAATCTTGGAGAAGAAAGAAGCTTCGAAGAATGTGTCTTATGGTGGGAAAACGGAGTTCTTCCGGGCAACAATATCAAAGAAGCTTATGGACACTATATGGGCGGACAGCTTACAAAGAAATTTCAGAATGCAAAGTTCAAAGATGATTTCTTCAAGCTCAGAGAACATGTCAAAGAAATTTTGAAGAAAGACTCTGGTGTGAAGAAACCCAGAAGGTAATCTGAAAATTCTCTTAAGCTGATATTTTCTCTATTTTCGAACCTCTGTTGCGTTTTTCTCAATATTTTCGAAATATATCAATAATAATTTCCCATGGTCTATTTTGAGTCTTTAATTTTATTTGTTTAATGTAATTAGACTTTCGTGAATTAAAAGACAAGAAATATGTCAAACGCACGACAAAATTAAAAATTGATGATGATCAAAATAAAAATGATTCAAGATGCGTTTAGGAGCTTGTCTAAAAATTTAATTCACAAGTTTCTTTTGATTATGTCTAGAAAACCATTTGTTAAACTCATCTTGGCTTTGTCAAATAAAATTGAGCAAAAAGATTATTTTTCAAAGACTTAAAGCCAATGACTGAGTATAGGTTTTGGCATTATCAAAAGGGGGGAAATTGTTAGGAATAAAGTGTAATGGTTTTGATATGCCAAATTTGTATTTGTAGATCCCCCAATTTTATTTATAGGTCTAGTAGAGTCTTAGACCATGATCGGGAAATTATTTAAATTGGAAAAGAGAAAAACAAAGGATGGTGCATGAAAATAGAAGAAGAAGATATAAAGCCTAAAATCAAGAATTTGTCAGGAGAAAATGACAAATTGAAGAAGAAGATGAATGATATGAAATCACATCAATGCTACTCAAAGAAGATATCCCAGAAGAATTTTCGTGAAGAAAATTAGTATTGGAAGAATTCATGAAATTGACTTGGAGATCAAGCATCTATGGAAAGAAAGGAGTACATCAAATGTGATTGGAGATTAATCTGATGGCTCAGGTTCATCGAAGTGGATGATGCTTGATATGTTATACGAAATGGCTCAGGTTCGAAAGGTAAAATTTGAGAAGCCAAATTAAATTAATCTGATGGAGTTGGGCGCTAGTTTAAGCTTTGGGCGCCGATTACAAGTGGAAATTGGGAAGCAATTTCACTTCGGTGGTAATTGAGATGCAATTGCACTTGGGAGCCAATTCAAAGGAATTGGGTGGCAATTGAGATGCAATTGCACTTGGGAGCCAATTCAAAGGAATTGGGAGCCAATTTCATAGCAATTGAAATTGGGAGCTAGTTCGAAGCAATTGGGAGCAAGTTTCACATGGGAATCAATTCAATATGGGAGCCCATGCAATTTCAAAGTTGGGGACCGATTCAAAGAACACATGGAGAGATCAAATTGAATTGAGATGAAATTCATTACCATGAGAAATCTGTGAGCCAATTTCGAAGTCAAAGTCAACAATTCAAATTGGG